>NW_016160757.1:17366-20056 GCF_001687245.7 Rhagoletis zephyria | reverse complement strand
TAAAAAATCAACCGTAATTTTTAGCCATTTTAAACTTGTACTTTGTTCTAATAGAATTCAATGGGCTACAAAACTGCATACTCGGAATCTTTCTAGGAAATCTAATTAAAAAGGTTAAAAATTTTTAAAAAGTTTGTTGATTTTTTTTTTTTAAATATTACACAAAATTTGAAACTTGGAATTACGCGGGGTTTGTTAAAGAATGAACTATATTTTTATAAAAAAAAAAAAAAAATTAAATAGCAACAAAAATAATATGAAAAGCGTTTCGGCCGTGCTATTTTTGGCCCTATTTTAATTCAAATTAATTTTTGCGAAATCCTTTGCGTGTACTTCATTTTCTCAACAAAAAATTGCTGATATTTAAAGTTAATGCAGCTGGTTTATTTTATTTTGGCATTGCACTTTTGTTTTGTTAATGCGATTCTTATTTTAATGCTAAATGGGAAGGATTAAAAAGAATGACACCTTTTTTTGGCACTTTATAGCTAAGGATATTTGGCAGCCCTGTTCATGGCGCCGAAAAATTTTTAAATGAAAATTAATTTTTCCTTAATTTTTTTTTAGCAAACTTAATAAATATTTCAGCCACTTTTGATTGAAAAGTTCCGCCTTGTTCAGTGTGAACACCTGCAGCTTAGTGGCGTCCGACCTGATTCGTTCGGCTCGGCACGGCACGGCACGGCTTTCTGTGTGAAGTCTCCTTTTCCCAGATCAGGATTTCAATTCCATTAGTGAATTTTGATCAGCAATGCGGTAACAAAAGTGTTCGCTAGGCTCCTTTTCACGCGATTGTAAAGCAGCCATATTCACATCTTAAACTCGACATCAGCAGTATTTAGCGAATCCTAACAAAATCGAAAACTTTGCCGCTGTACTTACAACCAACTTATCTTTATTTTACTTTCCTACTCCACCATGACTAACTATTTTTTATTGCTTTGGAAAATGCGCTCATAAAAAAGCGGCTTAATATTTTCTTGCCTCAAACAAATTTTCAGGCCCATTAAAAATGCTTTCAAAATAAAGTCTTCTCGCAACATAATACAAACTAGTCTCATACATGCTTAACCCTATCGCGCCGGCGCAGAGTTTACCATAGCTAACAAGAATTTAATTACTTTGCGTGCCATATTCGTTTTTTTCGCTTTGGTTTTTGCCTTCTTACTTGCCGAAGGATGCGTTGCAATGAAGAAAAAAAAGGACATGCACTCACTGACATTGCTGAGTCTGATTTTGACTGACATTCCGTCACTCACACAATGTGATTTGTTATTCTTCCCTAGCAAATGTTGCATAAATTAGAAATGAGTAGCAGACAGTAAAAACGGCACATTTTTTTTCTCAACCCATCCGAGGCAGGATTCTCACACAAATGGCAACGAGTATGTCGAATACGAGTTTATGTTCATAGATTCTCTGAAACTAATATATTTTGACAGCAGACACGCATAATCATTTGTCAGTCGCACAGTTTGTATCATTTTTTATGAAATATGTATATGAAATGTATTACTATTTGAAAACAATGTCCATGGAATTCGATACAGGGAAAGTAAAAAAATGCAACTGCAGCAGGCAGAGATAAGGAACAGCAGTGCACGCTCAGATTTGCATATCTGTCAAATATATAGAAAGTCACAAACGAATTGATTTTCAATGCAAATAAGCTGCCTAAGACAGTTCCAATGTCTTGTAATGACAAATTCAAGGATTAGCTAATAAAAAATCACAAACACAAATCATCATCCTTTATATGGAGAAACGAACCCTTTTTATTTAAACGCTAGAATGTGAGAGTTTTTTCTTACTCACTTTGTCGGCGAAAAATTCCTCTTTATGTTTCCCACACAAATAAGCGAAGCGACCGCAAAATCATCATTCGTCCATCACCTCAGCCGGAACTGTCATTAATCGCACCCACAACTTCCTGCGACGGTCAAGCGGCTGCAATTACCTTTCCTTAAAGGAAGTGTTGTGCAAGGCAAAAATCATTAGGCAGAGTAGAGGGGCTTTCAAGTGGCTAGGAAGCGTTGTTCATCATTTCTTCGCTGTGTGTCTTTGTCATGCTTCGCTGCTGTTTGCTGCTATCTGTGCGCAAGGACATTTTTTAGGTTGCGCACTGCGTCGGAGACACTCTCTCACTGGCCAATCATTATTTAAATTGCTTGATAATTGTGCAAGCCACTGCGCGCAAGTTGCTTAACTATTTTTGTGTCCTCTATACATTTCCTCCGTTTCGCTATTTTTAATTTTTTGATGTGAGGGTGTTATAATATTTGTTGGGATCGGAAATTGATGAGAGGAAATTAATTTTAATCGTTTTAATTTGTTGGAAAAAAATATTTTTGAATAAACCCTAGAACAAAGGAAAAAATGCTAGGCAAATAAAATAAGGGAACTCGCTTTTAAAATATACATACAGTCAGTCAATAAAGTTTAGTTACAACGAAATTTTTACTATACGGCAACTATTTTTAAAATAATTAATTTTTCGCTAATTTTTTATAAAACAACCCAAACAAAAACAGACTTCCAAATCTTGTGCAAAATTAAAGAAAATTTCGCAAAATTTCATTCAAATATTGCACTTTTTACTTACGCTCTCTAGAAAAAAGCTGAGTATGCAGTGTTTTAGCCCAATCAATTTTAGTAGCATAAAGTGCAAGTACGAGGAAGCTAGGACTTAC
>NW_016160757.1:0-16706 GCF_001687245.7 Rhagoletis zephyria | reverse complement strand
ATGTGACCTGGTCTACGAAAAGGGAGCTTACGTGCGAAAACTAGTTTTCTGTGAAAAAGCTGTTAAAAGTAAGCAACTCGTTTCGTCAGTTTCTCATTATCTCGTTAATTGTTCTCCGCGCCGGACGTCCAGTAAGTGTTGTTGTTGGTCCAGTAAGTGTTGTTGCTAGTGTGGAACATTTAAAACAATAAATTATATTTTGTCGTATTTTTACTCTTCTTTCTCTACATTTTTAGTACACTTCTAAGCAAGTTAGGATTTTCTGCTTTTCACCACGTGAAAAAACATCTCATCTTCCATCCGAATCAACCAAAAAGTGAAAATTGATTTTTTGACACCTAAGCCCCCTTTCCGTAGACCAGGTCACATATATATTCGATGAAGTCTAATGTATATTCGAATTTTGTTCCGAAAAAATCAGTTTAGAAGGCAGATAAATATTAAAAGCTATATGAGAAAACGGCAATTAGACTGAATATCAAAATGAGAAGCATTCAATAATTGAGTAATTTCCCATTAATTTCCTTTTTGCATAGTTGATTGGTTCTACGCCCTCTTTCACTGGTAATCCAGTAACAGTTCGTAAAAATACTTAATGTCATTAGAAAACACCCTCTGCACACGAAAATAATCAAGTAATCAAAAGCAATTTAATGAATTCGCAAGAAAACACTAAAAAAAGTTAGTACGTTGTCATTAAAAGAGCATCGAAACGTTTTAGATAAAATTAAATTAGAATAAAAACAAGCGCAAGGATACAGCCAATATCGACGAGAGAGTACCATATGGTCAGCCAATTGAACAAGGGACAACAATTTCATGCAATTAGTTGCTGGAATGCGCGCAGCAAATTACTAGCTGAACAACTACTAACTGTAGTAACACAAAAAAAAAAAAAACAAATTTGTAAAATTAAAAAACAAATGCACTGACATGAACATTCTAAGCGCACAACGGTAAGGCACCGGCCGGCCGTGTATCTCTGACATGATAGCAAAGCGTCGCGCTACCCACGCGCGCATGCCCAGCGAGGACACATCACATCACATCACATCACATGGATGCGCCGCAGACGAGGGTGACAGCTAACTGACAGCGTACCGCGTGTTGTGACAACGTTTATGTAGTAAATACATATAGTTATACTCTATTCGGTTTTTTGTTTATTTATTTGTGTAAAAGATATGCGCATCAATATATCGGCTTATGGTGTGGTTGAATACCTAACATCAAAAAGTGTTGTGTACTGCGCCTGCGCATGCAATCAACATTGTAATTACACTATTATGTGCACGTAATTATATATGTAGTGGCCGCATTGTTAAAAAAGATGTAGAATATTGAAATTAACTGCATATATTACACCTACATACATACTTGCGTACAAACATGAGTATGTTCCATATTCTGAAATGTCCTTTTTTGTCATGTGCTATACTTTGATAAACAATTGCCAGGCGTCTGTCAAAAACAACAGCGACACACACGTCCTGTTCGATGCCACACAACTGTCGACTTACATTTCCATCAAAAATATTAGAATTTGTTTGAAGAAAAACACGAAAAACAACGAAAAATGCATTTCCGTATGATTCAGATTGCGATTCCTTATTGACTTGTGGGAATTTTCTTAATTTCGTGCTTCAATGCTTTCACAAAGTCGGAAATCCGCTGTGATGAACTACATTTTTGGCTTATTTTTTTTAAATTTTTCTGGCTCACAGCATTTAATGAACTGTGATGCGTGATATTTGCAAAGATCCTTTTTGAAGGAGATACATACATATGTGGCTATGGAGGTATCTAAATCTAATTCAATGTAATGCGCTTATTGCGAAAATATTTTGATAACTCTCCGACGATGATGGATTACATACAAACATACAAGCGAACATACATATGTATGTATTTACATACGTGTGTGACTGAAAGATTATTTCCATATTTTGCGCGCATTAATAAAATATGTACATATGTATCTATGTAGATATGTATTTCTTTGTACTTTCTCTACCAAAATTCATTTGGCACTTTCGTGTTCATGAAATAATTACTCATTCGAGCCGATTTTATGTACTGCATATGGCAAAATCACTAAAAGGTACTCAGTTTTATCTGGTAATTTAATAGAGCAACAAAGTTCGATGGAGCGTACAGAAATGCGGATATATTTTAACAAATATACATATATCAGTAGATACATACATATGTACGTATTGCTTAATCGGATTAATGAAATTTGGTGCCTTAATGAAATATGCGGATATATGTAATTTATGTCTAAAATTTTCACGCCTGAGCTGTAGTGCAATCGCATTATGTTGTTGTTAATGAAACTCTTACAGAGTATGTATTTATGTACATATGTGCAAACTTATGTATGTGTGTATGTACGAGTGTCCTTGCAAAAAATGGGTCTAGGATAATACTAGTACAGCTAGCCCACTTTTTGTAACCAAGGTGCTCAACACATATATCATTTTTTTTTAAGTGTGAAGCGGTCTAGGTCAGCATAACAAGTTACTAGTATGCAACCTGGTCATACTTCAAAACTACGCCCCAGTGTTAAAACGTCGATTTATTTATTTTTTTTTTTTCATAAGGTCAATGAACAAAGTTCTTACTGACTATTCAAAAACTAGAAATAAGAAATTACAAACAGAGAAGATTTTGAAAACTTAAACATAAACAAATTAACAAATATCAAAATAACAAAATACAATAATGTATCAAAGAACAGAATATAACAAAGAAGTAAAAGACTTTTTGGGTAATGAGAAATCAAGGCCGACAGAATTCGATATCTCGTTGAATTCACAGAGAGCACGCGACAGAGGAGCATTCCTTGCTCCTTTAGTTTTGACTTTATCCGGATAGAAGGGATTAAAGTTGCGTAGAGTTCTCAGTGGAACAAGAAAATTAATATTATGCAACAAGAACGGGCAGTCAACAGTCCCATGAATTATATCAAAAATAAAGGAAATAATAGTTCTTGTCGTTTCTAGAGGCTGGAGATTAATAAGAAGCAAACGTGAATTTTAAGAATGTATAGGATCATCGAATTTCAGAGAACGAAGAGCAAATTTTAGGAAAACCTTTTGCACACGTTCAAGTCTGTCAATAGAGAATTGTGAAAATGGTCTCCAAATAAACGCAGCATATTCCAGTCTAGATCGAACAAAAGGTGAAAAAAGCAGCTTTAGGGTGTAAGGGTCCGCCAAAGTTGAACTGTTTCGACGAATAAAACCTAAAGTCCAATAAGATTTCGAAACAATGAAATTGATGTGACTATTGAAAGAAAAATTAGAATCAAATATAACTCCAAGGTCTTTAATTTGCTGAACAGACTTAAGTATTGTATTCGATATAAGAGGGTAAGGGTATAAGGTAAGAGGTATGCATAATGTTACGAACTTTTGAAAAAGTAATATGAAAGCATTTATTTATATTTAGTGGGAGGCGAGACTTTTGACACAAAAAAATCAGTTTATCTAACTCTGCTTGAAGGTTAGCCGCATCGGTTGCATTATTTACCAATTTTTATAAATAAAACGAATAGAAGAGGACCCAAAATACTTCCTTGCATGAGCATATCTTAAAACAGAGGTTAATACAGAGGAACAGACAGTCACTGAGCTTCAATGTCAAAAAGACTGTACTCCTTTCGACACATTGGTGTTCTTTATCGTAGTCGTAGTCTTAATATTGAGAAAAAATATATAAACCATGTCGTCTTTGTTTCAAACTAAAACACATACGATTTGTGCCAAGCGATCTTTTGTTTACTTTTAAGAGCGTTTTGTTTGAAGACTAACAGCACTTTCAGCAGAAATTAAAATTGCGCTAGTGCCGCATGAGTGATTTGCGACTTTTCCTGAAAGTGATTTCTGCAAATCTGCGAAAAGGATTTTTTTGTAAAACCTGCAAATCGTGAAGCATCTGGAACGCAACTAATGCTAACTAAACACAGCGAAAATTGCAGTTTGAGTTCTTAAATCACCGCTTAGTAACACCAAAAATCGGCTTATCTTTAAAGTAGTGGTGTCGAAAATATGGACATCGTTGCGCATGCGCACCAGTTTAGTAGTTAATTATACCAGCCATTGTTTATCTCACAGTCAGACACTCGAGTTTATGAGTGAAGTCGCCACAGGCGTCAATGCTCTACATTCTTGCAAGCTACTCAAGTTGANCAAGGATCCAATGAATTTATGAGTATCTACAAATTTGACAATGTCAATGAGGCAATAAAATTGAATATCCTTCCATTCTTGTCAATATCCTTTCGCTATGCAAACGTAGAATGCCGCAGGCTAAACAGAAGATTAAAGGGTACCACTGGAAGGGTATGACAGTCTTATTACTTTTATGACTATCGCACGTAATTTTCGCAAGATTGCGCTCACAATTTACGATATCATATTTTGTGCTCAATGATTGTTTCTGTCAATAAAATATCAAATGTCACAGCAAGCATTCAATTTCTCACCATCGATGAGCATTCCTACATACATATAGTCATACAAGATGTACATATATGTACATATTTCAGCTTTCGCTTAAAGCACACCCTTCGTTATACATTCCAATGAATATGTATACACTTTATATATATTTCTTATATCCTGTATTTCTTTATTATTTTATTTCAATATCAGAGTATGTATCATGTGCTTTCATATCTTTACCTTTAGTACAACAAACAAGTCCTTAAAATCTTTACATCCTTAACAAAATAAACAAAAATAAATGCAACGTTTCCTTATATGGATTTTTATGAAAATCTACGAATATAAAAATATATTTATATACTTATGTACGAAGGTACACTTCCCATTTCGGTATCGGTCTTCGACTCTAAGCCACTTGCAACTGGTAGACTTACGCCTGGCACTATCACTTAACTTTGTGCATAGCATTTGGTAAAATCTAAATAGCCTTTAGGCCTCTACTTCATAGTCGGCATTGCCACGGCCGCCTGTGTGTGCGTCACATCCGTTTCGCGCCATAGCTGTGTCACGGTCTTAGTTTGGGTGTAGAACTTGATGCCCATTTTGCCGTAGAAGTGATGATCTCCACGGAACGAGCCACGTGTGCCGGTGAACGAGAACATAGGAAGGGGCACAGGGATGGGCACATTAACACCAACTTGACCCACGTCGATCTCGTTGACGAATTTGCGAGCGGTGGCGCCATTGGTGGTGAAGATGGCAGTGCCGTTGCCGTAGGGATTCGCATTGACTGTTTGAATGGCTTCATCGAGGGTGTCGGCATTCAAGATCACTAGCACGGGACCGAAAATTTCCTCTTTGTAGCACTGCATATCGGGCTTGACGTCGGAGAGAATAGTCGGGCCGACGAAGTAGCCAGCCTCGTAACCAGGTACCTTAACGTTGCGTCCATCCAGTATAAGCTTAGCGCCCTCCTTTACACCAGACTCAACGAGGTCGTTAATACGTTTTTTCGATTGCGCGCTTATTACCGGCCCAACATCAGTTCCGGGCACATGTCCAGCGTTCACTTTCAGCTTTTTGGCACGTTCTACCAAATCGGGTATCCATTTCTGTGCTTCGCCAACGAAGACGGCAGTTGAAAGCGCCATACATCTTTGACCCGCAGCACCGAAAGCAGCACCAGCCAATTGGTTCAAGGTGTTCTCTTTGTTTGCATCGGCCATGATCACGCCATGATTCTTGGCGCCCATGTTACTCTGTACACGTTTGCCATTTTTGCCCGCGCGTTCGTAAATGTACTTGCCGGCGGCGTCGGAGCCTACAAAGGACACCGCCTTGATTTCAGGTGCGTCGCAGATGAAGTTGACAGCGTCGTGCTGGCCATGGATGACATTAACAACGCCGGGTGGACAGCCAGCTTCGTTGAGCAGCTCCATCAGTAGCATAGTCGAGCCAGGTACACGCTCCGAAGGTTTCAGCAGCATGGTATTGCCGCAGGTGATGGCGACAGGGAACATCCAAAGTGGTATCATCGCGGGAAAGTTGAATGGCGCGATGCCGGCGGTCACACCCAGTGGCAAAACCAGCGAGTAGGTGTCCATGTCGCGTGCTACATTAGCCACAGTTTCACCCATGGCGAGCGAGGGAATGCTGCAGGAGTGCTCAACCACCTCTGTTTGGATGTAAAGAGAAAAATTTCATTTTTTTCGCGTGAAATTGTGAAAACTTACGTAAGCCGCGCAATACATCCCCTTCAGCATCAGCCAGTGTCTTGCCCTGTTCCTTGGTGATGTTCTTGGCCAATTCGCCCATATTCTCCTTGATTAGTGCTTGCAATTTGAACATGACCTGCTGGCGCGACAACACAGATTGCTGACTCCACGATTTGAAGGCTTTCTTGTTGGACTCCAAGGCAGCCTGCATCTCAGCTTGTGTGCACTTTGGCACGCGACTGATGACATCGTCGGTGGCGGGGTCGTGCAAATCGATCCATTCTTTCGTTTTTGACTCCACGAATTTGCCATCAATGAACATTTTTGTGGTGGCGGGAGCGGAAGAATAGCTGCGCTTAGCCAATAAGCGGCTCTGCAGTGAAAAGAGAAAAATGTATTAGAATATCATATTAATTTAGCACTAAGTGGAGGTATTTCGAGGAGACCAAAAAGTGTTCTGGCCATACCATTTTAATTACTTTCTATTTGCATTAGCTTATTTAAATTCGCTTTCTTTTCTACCTACATACATAGTTCGCTTATTTTCTCCGTTGTTTAATTTATTAGTTGCATTCTTTATTAAAAGGGCTACGAACTGTTAAACATGCTAATTTGGTGATTAAAAAAAACAGTGGAAATCGGAATTGTAATTGATTTGACCTTGCACTGACTATGTTTTAAACAAACGCTATGCATTTGCCTACACTGTAAAAATCAACAAGTTGCTCTAATGTGGATGTACAGCTCACGGCACTATCGGCGAATAAAATAAAAATGCAGAAAGAGAGCTTCGAGTTTCGGAGAGATTTGAAAAAATATATAGCCGAAAGTTTCTCTGGAAATAAAAAGCAACTGGGTGCATACATATCTATATATCGTCGGTGCTACTGCAAAACGTTCTATGTCACTTATTACCTCTGGTGCTTAATTGATCTGTTATCTGTGTCTGATCGCTTCTGCCAATCGTTCATCTTCATCAGCCAAAGGTAGACAGTTTTGTCATTCGTTTATTAAGGTGTAACGATTTGCAAATGCATTCCGGTGCAAGTAAGAGACCATATAAAAGTGTCAAGGGTACTAATGCACACATAGACCGTTTTGCAGTATCACCGACGATATGTACCTCTGTGTGTACGTAGTATGTTCAAAGAGTAATTTGATGTGAGCGAATTTTTAGCTGAGGCAGCTATGTATGTACACATATAAAGTAATATAAATAAAAATATGTATATGCATACTAATCAAATGCCTTACAAAAATTTAATTGTCTACTGCAAAATTGCGAAATGTTCTAATACTCAACTGGAACTGACCAATCCCCTTTCTTCGAAAGAAAAGTAATACAACGAAATTGTTTCTTCGTAGAGAAGGGGAAATTTGTTGAAATTTCTAAAATTTTCACATTTTGTGTTAGCAGGTATTTTAAGTTAACAAAATAATAAGCACAATCTCATCGCTTAATTAGATTTATTTACTGCAATCATAGTACGTATGAGTGTGCAGGCATTGTTGCAAAAGTTTGTCAAAGTTCTCTTATGTATGTAAGTACGTTTATATGCAAATACATATGTATGTATATTGTATTTACTCTTTCCTTAATAAAATGTACAAGTACATATGTATATACATACAAATACATACAGTATCGGTCATATCTATAGCACCTCCATTTCAAAGTGATTTTATTTGCCACTATGGTAATTAACTCGTTTTTTCCAAACCGGTTTCCACCGAATAAATATCGAATAAACCGGATTTTTTACCAAACAAACCAGTTTTTTTCATTTCACACAAATTTCGAACTCTAAATAAAATTTTTGGGTTTTTAGAAGTTTTCAAGGCTTTTTCCAGTTTAAGGGAGACCCCTAAATTGAGAGATATACACTTTTACTCCAGCACCGAAGAAGTACTGTCGGAGGTTTACCTTTTTTTGATGTTACTGGGGATAGGAATTGAACCATGGACCTCCCGAGTAGCAGTAGGCACATCTATGTAAGCTGCCGGCTACTTCGGCAAGAGCACTTCTTAATTCCGAAAAAAGTCACATAAAAGGCAATAAAGTATTAACAAACAAGTTAAAATAACACCAATCGTGAATTTTTCACTGATTTTTATTTGTTTTACTTTTGATCTAAAAAAAATTGAGCTTATTTTCCTCTGCTCTTTTCTAAATAAAAGCTACCTTTATAAATTATAATGTTAATAGTTTTATTATAATTTTTGGTCATGACTTCATACCTATCATTTATTATTTGAATATTTTTCGTCAGATGGAAATTAAATCCAGAAATTCCAACAAAGCAAAATTCAATGTTAAATTTGAACTACATTTCTAACAATGATTCAAACAGTTTTGATTTTGAATTGAAAAAGATTCTGTTTTAAAAAGTCCTGTTGCTTTTTTCCTAGGTAGTTGAATTTTATTTTTACTAACGAAAAAATATTTGACTTACACGTGCCGGTGGAGATAGCGTTAAGAATTTATTTAGCGAATCATATGTATGTATGTATGCATGTACATATCGTCGTTTGAAGTAAAAAACCGCTTAACAAGAAAATGCAAAACCTTGTATGTGAAGTTTCCCAAGTTTTATAGGAGAGAGTAAAACTTGCCTTATTACGATTATCTCTTTTAACCCTAATAATCTCTTCTTATATCTTAGTATCGATATTTTAGTATGAATGGATAAGTGCTTGGAGTTTCCGGTGAGCAAATATATTTTTTGGTAGCAAATGTAAGTTACGAGGTTTTGCAGCACCACGTTACGCGGTTTTGTACTTTAAACGACGATGTGTATGTATTTATGTACTACTTAAATATAAACTTGAATGTTAGTAAATGTGTGCCGAAACCATAAAATGCATATATGTATATATGTATACATACATACACTCATGGATAAAAAATAGATGTGCGGAATTTTAACCAGTTTTGTTGTTTTTTTAATTTAGTTTTGTTAATTTTTTATAAAAGTTTAGTTTATGATATATTAGACACTATATAAATCTATATTTCAAACTTTGTAAAAAATACATATAAAACTCACAAAAATTACAAATTTCAACGAAAACTTCAAACTCTTTAATCAGAATTTTTAGAAAAAATTTTGTATGCAATTTTATACTCCATTGAATTTTAAATAAATAATTCAAAAATATAAGACTTCATCAAACTTTTAAATTATTACCAAAATTTCAAACTTTTTAATAAGAATTTTTAGAAAAATTTTCTTGTGCAGTTTTATAGCAAATTAAATTTTAAACAAACAATTAGAAAATAAAAAAATCATGCAAGCTAGCCCATAAAATTTCAGTAAAATAAAATGCATGTTTAAAGCGGCTGAGAGTTCGCATTGATTTTTTATACATTTTACCTTCCTTTTATTAGCTCGGGATGTAACTATGTAATATTGATGCGCCTAAAAGATGCAGCGATTTCTATTCTCAAGTTACATACCTGATGACAGTACGAATGGCAATTATAATAGGGAGGTTTTAGTTTTTTAAACTATAATTTTATTATTTCTTTTGCTGGTGTTTCTTGCATTTTCTTCCACATGAAGTATGCTCGTAATATTTGTTTTTTTTTTTTAATTAAAAAGTTTTTTAATTTTTTGTGGAAAGTTTTGCTATATAATGAGCTGGACTTTTAATTAATTAATAATATTAAATAAATAACAGAAAAATAACTAAAACTTGTAATTTTTTTGATTTAAAAAGTTTTTTTTCATTTTTTAATATTAAATAAATAAAAGAAAAATAGCTAAAACTGGTCAAAATTTCGCATACCTATTTTTTTGTCCTTAAGTGTATGTTGTTTACAAATACACTTGTAAATATGTACTTGTGTTCCGGCATTGTTGCCGATAAACAACAATTTAATTATATGTATGTATGTATGTATATACATACATACTTATGCGAATTGGTGTATGGCTCCATCTATTAATGTATGCAGTTTTATTCTTGTTTGAGTACTAGCGGGCACGCGTGCTTTAAAAACAAGAAATAACAGAAAAAACCATATCAAAAATTTTTCCATACCACGAACCACGGATCTGCCTTCAATTAAGTTGCGTAACATAATAATATTAAAAATTCTTTTGTCGCACGCGGCTTTTGAGCAAAACAAAAGCAAATACAAATTGAGAACTGCTACGATATCAATTACTATTTACATACTTGATTGCAAACGCTCATTTACATGGATGCAACTGCACCCTCTCCCCTGTCGTTACAATTCACAAAAATTATCTCACCTCAGCGCCAATTAAACGAACTAAAGACATATTGCCAACAATTGTCCACGTCACAGCGAAATACTTAAGAAAAAATATAATCAAATTCACTTCCTCGCAAGCACAGTCGGAAAGAGAATGAACCAGACCAGCCGGTGGCTCCACTAAAACTGAAATGTCTTTCGACTGCCAGGCACTTGCAAAGTGAATCATGATTTTTCCAAATCGTCAATAGTGCCAGCTGAGCGGACAATCTCGAGCAGGTTGTCTCTATTCCAATAGGGGGGGCCAATTTGGCGCTCTAGAGCGTTTACTTAGAGAGCCATCATTTATAGATATTTATTTATGAGCGCATACAAACGAACGGCGCTCGGGCGATATCGTACATTTTCTCTCTCGCAATTGCACCAGTGTGACGTCACACAAAAGTTATTCTCAAAAATCCTCTCTGATCGGCGCAATCTTGTATTCTATCATTCTTGGGTATTAAGCGTGCTGGAATGTAGAGTAAACATGAAATAAAACTTTGAAGTAAACTCAATGTTGCAAACATTAAAAACCAAAAACCTACAAGTTCATTTCTTTAAACGGTATTTATCTGCAATGACCAGTATCACGTTTCAAATCCATAAATAATTGAACACGCCACACAATTTTAGCTTAGCGACTATTTACTAATGCAAATGAGCAAAATTGGGAAAATTAAAGGAGCTCACTGCTTTGGGGGCCTGTTCGTTCCGGATGAGAGAGAGAATCGAAAGTTACGTTTTGTGTTTTTTTCATTTCTCAAACTTAATTGAAATTTTAATGATAATTGTCTGCTTCGGTTGATGCAATTTACAAAAAAAAAAAACATTCTATTAAATAATTCTGATTTCTATCTTATTTACTCGTACTCAGAAACCGCGGATGAAAACTTATTTTGACCTCTTTTATTACGCTTTTCTCCATTTTTCCATTGACTAACAGTCACTAATATACATACATATAATACATTATTACAGTTTTTACTTGTGACAACTGGAGGTTTATGGCCATAAATAAGGACAATTGGCATGCGTTCCTATTTTAATACCTAATTTAATTCTACTATTAAAATATTATGCATCATCGTAGTTACCACCCAGTTTGTTTCATATCGTTCCGTTCCGCGCTAGCTAGCACCCCAAGTACTCTCCTTACTGCTGTTACACCGTTAAATCGCAAGCAAGGATATGCTCAGCATTGCCAGTTGCAGTTTCATACTCGTAACGTAGTATCTGAAATGCCAAAATTGGCCGGTTAAACCACAAAAGCGCTGATGACAATACNACAAGTATATTGTTTAATCAATAACGAATAGAGCGATTTGCGAGCACCACCGCCACCATCACCGCGACTCCCAGTTCCAACACATCCATATCCGCGTTGCATTTGTGTGTGAGTGTG
The DNA here is from genome assembly GCF_001687245.7 of Rhagoletis zephyria. NCBI lineage: Eukaryota > Metazoa > Arthropoda > Insecta > Diptera > Tephritidae > Rhagoletis > Rhagoletis zephyria. The sequence goes on along the minus strand of NW_016160757.1, from coordinate 4,874 downwards.
TGTTGAGAATATAATATTGCTAAGCCGTCGCGCACCCTCGCAATGCAAAGGCAGTTGCAAACTATTTAGACGACCGATAGTTTAGCGTACGTTTGGTGAGCCCCTGCAAACCACCCCTCGACGCCACCATTCGCGTCGCAAAAATGTACAAGACGGTGCGGCATGGCGAAAACAGCCTACAGTATACGATACTGCCACAGAACGATGACTTTCGCATTGAGGGCAAGCTATCGAGCGCAGGCAACAATTGCAGCGGCGCTGCTGGCCGCAAAGGCAAGGCGCGGCGCCCCAGACGACGCTCATTCTTCGCTTACTTGGGCTTGATTTTCATCTGCACCGTTATTATAGGTGCTATATTGGTGCCGTTCCTAGTGTCGGCCGAATGCTTGCCCAATCCCACTGAGTGGTTTCTGAAGACGAAGGCAGCACTATCACATGGCGGCGGCATAAATGGACTACACAGGAACGTTGGCGGACCGAGAGAAGCTTTGCGTAGGACGGGCGAAAATGGTGGCGGCCACCACCTACCGCAACACAACAGCGCCGCGAGCATTGGTCAGAAAGTGGAAATTATCAATAGCGACGGCGTAGAGAAAATCATTTTGCGCGTCAATAAAACGCAAGCGGAGCCGAAACTAAATGATACCAAGGACAGGCCAGTTGGATATGTGTCGGATAAGGAGGAGCAGCCGCCAACAGAGGAAACCAATGCAGCTGCTGCTGATAAAAGAATGGATGGAAGAACAGAACCACAAAAGGATATTGTCACAGTGGGAAAGGATGACGCGATTGCGATCACAACCACAATGCCGGCCCCAAATATCGGTGCTGGAGATGGGCTTGGCCTGCCAAATAAGGCAGAGCCACCACTGGAAGCGAATAATTTTGTTTCGGAAGTGCGTTTCGATTCAGGCAGCATGCAGTCATTGCCTGGTGTTCCGCCCACCATCGTGGTGACCACCACGATGCACATACAGCCTGCTCAAAATGGTAACCAATTTAACGGCAACAATAATGTGGGCAACAATGGCGTACCAAGTCGTCCGTTACAAAATGGCCCCGCACCCGCAATACGTCCAACAACGTCCTTTTCGACCACCAGCATTTATTCGCCACATGCACCCGCTGCAGCCTCTGCACCAGCTGCAGCTACATTTAATGTCAACACGATTTCAAATCAAAACGCCAGCGCTGTAGTCTTACCCACCATTACGACACGCATCATGCAGTTGCCGCTGCTCAAGTCTACGGCTAAGAAGCCCATCATACCGCCGGTGCTGGCGCGGCCCAATTCGGAAGCTATACCGCCAAGGCAGTCCGATAACAGTGGCGCAGATGCGAATGGCGGTAATGAGCCGCTAAAAGTGAATGCCGCAGATGTTGTGGAGACTAAAGACGCTGACTGGATACAATCGCATTGGCCTTACATTGATCCGTCGACCTACTTTCAGTGGACCGTAAGCAAGACAAGACATTTTATTTTTGTTATTTTTTTTATAAAATATGGTTCATGCTTTAACCAAGACAATATAAATCAAAATTTCAAACTTTATACAAAGCTTAGAGAAATGTTCATCAACAATGTACAAAAAGCCGTTAGTAAAAAAAAAATAAAATCAACAGGATTTTTTAGCAGCTTACCCAAAAATTGCAATTTATACGAAAATTTAACAGGCTATAAAACAGCATGCCTTGAAAGTTCAGATTAAAAAGCTCAAAAATTTTTTTAAAGCACGAACCATATTTTTACAAAAAAAAAAAAAAAAAGTTTAACTGTAAAGACCTGTACTCGGTTTTTCTTCCCACTGTATATGTATCATGAAGGCGAGTCAGGTTTCGCGTACAATAAAATCTCGGTGAAAAGAATTAACAAGTGCGTGTATTGATAATTGCTAGCTGTAGTGGGTAAATTATTTTAGCATGATATTCAATATCAATTTGCACCCAAAAGTCAATCAACTTTGAGATACATGGTAAGGAGTTAAGGAACGAAGGAAGATCGGGAGGCAGATCACTATCTTTTAACAAATTTCTTGCTATCTCGAGTTGTTTATTTGTGATATATATACAGAGTTATTTAGACGCCACTACCCATATAAATGCCCCTTTCCACTATAAAATTATTTGGCACTTGTAATCGAATGCACGGGAATATACTAGCCTTTTAACCAACCTTTTCTTCTAATATAACACCGTGCGACAAAAACCAAAAATTTTAAAAGACACGAAAAAGTCCATATATTCACAAAACTAGGAGCCAAATATAGTATAACTGCGTTTTTAATTTTTCTCTCTGGCGTCAGAATTTTTTTTTAAGGACTTTGAAATTTCCAGGATATGATTGAATAAAAGAATTATTTAAAAGATTTTGTGCATTGTAGAGTAACAATATGGGTATCAGTTAAAATGAAAAATTCTGTAGAATTAAAAAAAAACAATAATAATTTTTTGTTGTACCAGGACGAATAAATGTTGAAAATGTCCTTTTAAAACTTTATACTTGAATATCCTTGGAAATTTCCAATATTTATTTAAAAAAAAAATATATGTCAAGGATTAATATGTAAACTACCACATCTTCGAATTTCGTCCTTCTAACTTTATTAGTTTTAGGTACAAAAATTTGCACTTCTCTTTATAAGTTATTTATAGTTACAATATGCATGAATGAAGATACTGGAATCGTCATTTTGGAACCATGTATGCGCTCTAAAAAAAAACAAATCGAGTATGCAGTTTTGTAGCCCATTAAATTTTAGACTAATGAAGTGCAAGTTTCAACCAGCTAAAAAATTGCATATATTTTTGAGAATTTTTTTTTTTTGGTGACGGATTTTCGCACTTTTTCCCATAAAGCTGGAATTTCTTATGAAATAAAATGCAGGAGACCGCTAGCAACAAAATTTCAAAAAGTCAACGTCAGTTTTTGTAAATTCCACTTGTTCTATAAAAAAAACCGCAAAAGCAGTCTCAAAAAAAAATCACAAAAATCAACACGATTTTTTTAACCGGTCGAAACTTGCACTTCTTAAAGTAAAAAAAAGTTATAAAATTTTAATGGATTTTTTTTTAAATTTTTGTGAACTTTATATAAAGCGTGAAACTTTGATTTATATAGTTTATATTAAGAATGAAGCATATTTTCATAAAAAATTAAAGCAAAAAATGTTTCAATTTTACAAAATTCTGAATAAAAAGTTAAAAATTTTGACGAAAATTTTTTGCATTTGTTGTGAATTTTATATAAAGTGTTAAACTTTGATTTATATGGTTTATATTATAGATTGAACTATATTTTCCTAAATAATTAAGGAATTATTCATGAAAGTAATTGTGCATATTTTATTAGAATAAGGTGTACACTTTCATTTGCCGCCTAGTGTATGGCCTTAGTTAGCTGTTATTAAGGTGAATTATTAATTATAACTAACATAACCCTATAAGTATACATACATACATACGTATGTTAACCTAACTGTTAAATCGTAATTTGCAATTCTTAACATTAATTAATACATTTTTTTTTCAACATCTTTCCACCCGCTGCTCTACTATAAAGGGGTACAAGGAGGACAGCGTTTTATTGCCTGCATTACTGGGTTTCGCCTTAACTGGCATGATTCTAATAATTGCGGTCTGCTTGGTGGCACGCAACAAACGCGCCATCGTCTCCTCGGTGCGCAAGCGGAATCGCAATGTAAGTAGAGTAAAGCTCCGCCACCTGTAAAGAAATTAAGAATTTTACTTTTTCTTGCTTGCGAATTCATTTTTTATTTATTTTTTTTTTTTATTAATTTTCTGTTTTTCTTTCGATTTTAGGACGTCGAAGAGGCCGGTGCGGATGATAATACAACACTGCTAACCAACGCTAATCTCTCCGATGAGGACTAAACTATGCAGCGCGTCTTTACTAGTTTGACTTAACGCCACTCTACTTAAATAAATGACACACATACATACATACGTACAAAAGTGCTTACATAACTATATGAAGGCATAAACAAAAATCCAAGTTTCGCCTGCTTCTAACCAATATCTGCAAAATTCAATAGTACGTATGAGTGTGTGTGTGTGGCCAGCATGGAAAGAAAATGAAACGGAGCCACCTAACTAAGCACCCTCAACAATTGCCCACGTTTTCATTTATAACATTCGTGCGCATACACATGGCGTTTAAATATGTATGTACGTACTATCCACATATTGGGATCCGCTGCTGTTTGCGTGACGACTAGCCACCAATAAGAGTTTAAACAGCTTATACTTTGCAGTCTTGAACCAAGTTCTTTGCCTGGTCTGAGCTGGGATGGGAGGTATAATAAGTCACATGAAATTCGATTAGAGTAAATATGTATCCATTCGTTAGTGTGTATATTCAACACATATAACCAACGCTCACACAGGACACAATCAGCATTACTTAAAAAAAAAAAAAAACATTTGAAACTTTTAAATTAAACTAATGAAACCAATTAGTATTACCTAGTTATGAACATACATACATACATACATAAGTTTGTTCGAGCATATTTATATATTTGTTAAACAAATTGAATAATTTACTTTTGGCCCAAACAAATGAAGTTTTGTCATACATAAAAGCAAATCGACGTTCAAATATTAAGATCCCAAATTGTATGTTCACTGCAGACAAAAAAAAGCATAACAAGACTGTTTGTTTTGATTTTAATTTAAACACTTTTGGTACATATGTACATATGTATGTATGTCTGTACATAACGTTACCTTAATATAGAAAAGCTATATCTAACAATTTTATTGCTTTACGGAGTAGTTATAAAAATGTGTAAAAATCAAAGTTCTGCGGTGTCGAATTTCTTCAAAACACTGTAACTTATTTAATGATGTAGGAG
>NW_016160756.1:52006-59903 GCF_001687245.7 Rhagoletis zephyria | reverse complement strand
CTAGCGTCTGTCGATCGGTATATTCAGTCTAATTGTATTGTGTTTTCCTGTTAAAGTCCTGTAGGTGCCGCGTCGTTGTCTTCAACTATCTTGACAAGTTGAGGGATAGATGTCGTCCTACATTTCGGCCATCCTGAGCGTCTATTCGGCCTCGAATGGAGTGTTCCATCTTTTCATGAATTCGGCGACAGAAACAGTATGGTTGGGGCCCTCATGATCTCCGACTTTGGTGACTTTGTACCGGCCATGGTCCGTTATTTTGGTTATTTTGTACGGCCCGAGGAATTTTGGCTTCAGTTTTAGTCCTGTCCCGTACTGAGTCCGCTTTATGGCTACCAGGTTCGTTCAGACTGTAGACTGTTTCGGCTTGACGGCGTGCGTTGAAGGTTCGTTGATTTTCGGTTTGGATAGCGGCGATGTTTTCCTGCGCTTGTTGGCGCGCCGCTTCTCTATCTGCTTCAAGTTCGTCCACAGCTGCTTCCTCTAGTAGCTCCTGCAACTGAACCATTCCTTGGACGCGCATTTCCAGGCCCGTCAGTATTCGGAACGGCGAGTGTTTGGTACTTCTCGGTGGGGAGCTATTGTTGAGCTGCTGGACTCGATCTACGTGTTTGTACCAACTCCTTTGCTTCCGTTACACAGTTTGGCCTGCATAGGGACGACGATTCGATGCATACGCTCTACTTGGCCGTTACCTCTCGGCACACCCGTCGCTATCAGTAGATGCAGAATTCCCTCGCAATCGCAATACTCCTTGAAGATGGTTGACGTAAAGGCCGCGCCTCGGTCAGTAATAATACGCCTGGGGTTGCCAAAGACCGTTCCTTGCTTCTGCAGACGATCGACAACTGCCTCTGCGCCCGTGGTCTTGGTAGGATATAGCCAAACGAATTTCGAAAAGGCATCCACCACCACCAGTATGTGATTATAAGCTTTCTTGGTTGATTCCATCGGACCTACAGGGTCAATGGGGAAAGTGGCCAGTGGTTTGTCCTCCTTATCGATGGTATTAAGGTACCCTTCCTTCTTCCCCGCTTTTGTATCTGTAACCAGACATTCCACACAGCTCCTCACTATCCTAGCCGACTTTAGAACGATTTCTCCACCACCTCATGGGTCTTTTTGGCGGAAAAGTGCCCCTGTCTGTGCGCCGTTTGGATGATCTCGTCTTCCATGGGCGATGGTACAACTATGAGCTCCTTCGTGGGGTCTTTATTCAGGATATCGTGCTTTATATAAAAGTCCTCGTACTCTTCTTTTTCCAGCACCTTCCGGACCGCTCGTATCCAATCGTAATCGCGTAATTGCGCTTCTTTCAATCGGTGAATTAGCGAGTTTCCAACATAAGGCATGGCACTCTGCTCAGCGCATCCACATGACGCATTTTCGTTCCACTGCGGTGCTCGATCTCATAATTGAAGTATTGCAGGAACATCGCCCAGTGGGATACTCTTGATGGGATATCTCGCTTCTTCATTGTCATGGTGAACGCGTTGCAGTCCTGCCAGGTACACTCTCCCTTTCTTGAGGGCTTCCACAATCCCTAATATCTCCAGCTCATATGACTCGTACCTCTCCTCACACGGCTTAGTCTTACGGCTCATGTATTGCACGGGGTGGAGTTCTTGGTCGTCGACGTCTTTCTGCAACATAACTGCACCGTAGCCGTACATACACGCGTCCGTGTGGACCTCGGTCGCTGATTATATAATTTTAGAACTGGCGAGTGCACCAAGGCCGATTTCAATTGCTGGATTGCCGCTAGCTGCTCATCTCAACTCGAACCTTGCATCTTTCCTCAATAGGTCTGTTGAGAAGCAACCCTGCATCTGCAAAGCACATAGCATGCAACGGCCATCCTCACAGTTTTTGACATTTTCCTTTTGATAGATTATTTTCTCCGTAAGTTGGGTTCGTTTTGCGCTCAAGAGCTGACCTCGTGTTAATTTGCAAAATACTTATCAATTAAATTGTATAAGCTCAAATAAACTTTATTAATCGATATTAAAGAAACAAAACCTGCGCTTCTTTTGATTTCAAACATTGGCATCCCTTGCGGGGAACTGTGCGACAGTTTCCATAAAATTATCAATTAAACTATAACCTCAACTGCACTAATAAGTATGGCCTTGCAAAGGGAAGAGGCCACCGCAAAGCTCATTTTGAATTTTTCGGCAAATACGCGTAAGGTGGCAAAGCAAAAGCAGACAAAAGGTTTCTTTGTTGCCCGAAAACGCTTACTGGAGGACTATTGGGCGAGATATACCACTACGTATGACGAAATCTTGACCATGGAGTCCACCAACGAAAATGAGGCGAAGCTGGCACGTGTCTTAAGTGGAGATTATTTCGGCAACATAGAGGCTGTTTACTGCGAAACTATTGGTGAGCTCAATGATTGCATTGATGAGTTGACGGCTGCTATTCAACCTGCCGCAAATTCAACTCAGTCAATAACCTATGAATCACAGCCGGCTTCGATAGCCGCACCAAAATCAATTTTACCGAAAATAGAACTTCCGAAGTTCGAAGGTACATATCAAGGGTGGCTGCAGTTTAAAGATATGTTCACTACAATTGTAATAAACGATGCAGCACTCTCGAATGTACAACGATTACATTACCTCAAAAGCTGTACTCAAGGTGAAGCGCAAAACCTGCTGAAAAATATACCGGTAACCGACAACAATTTCCAAATTGCTTGGGACATTTTAACTAACCGATTTGATAACAAGAGGCGCCTTGTTAAAACATTCTTACAAGAAATAGTTCGAATTCCACCTGCCCAAAGTGAGTCTGCAGCTTCGTTGCGTAAAATCTTAGACAGTATAGCTGAGGCTCTTCGCGCCCTTTGCCAACTGGGGTGTCCTACTTCGCATTGGAACGACTGGCTTATATTTTTGGTTACAGAGAAACTGGATCCAATCACTATAAGAGATTGGGAAATATCACTTTCATCCCCAAATTATATTCCAAAATACGACGAGTTGGTTAAGTTTCTCGAAGCTCGTATCCAAGGCCTAGACACCATGGTAGACAAAGCGAATTCAAGGTCAGGGGACAACGTTGGTCGACGAAATCCATCTTCAACGCACCACTCAACCGGCAACGCGTCGCGTTGCAGCAGTTGCTCTGGAAAACATGCTCTTATGTTTTGTCCAGACTTTCGAAAACTCTCTTCGTCATTAAAACTTAATTTCGTCCAAAAATCTAAGCTGTGCATGAATTGCTTAAAACCAGGGCATGTGGTCAAAACATGTTCATCCACATATTTATGTCAGAGGTGTCAACAAAAGCACCACACTATGCTACACGACGGTCTACAAGCGCAATCAGGCGTAGTCGCATCCCATCACTCACGTTCGTTTGAAGCTTCTATATCAAACCCGGGCCAAGTAGTGCTTGCTACAGCCCAGATTGAGGTAAGTTCAGCGACTGGTCATCGCATGCGACTCAGGGCGCTATTAGATAGTGGCTCTCAAGCCTCATTTATCAGTGAGTTTGCTGCACAGCAGTTACACCTACGACGCACCCGACTTAAAGTGCCTGTTACGGGAATAGGTTGCTCATCGGTCGGAACGTCCACTGGTATGGTCGAGATTACCGTGCACTCTATACGGAAATCAGATTTCAACATTCGATGTTCAGCCTTAATACTGCCACAATTAAGTCAGCAGCTACCGAGCTCTCCCATGGATCCCACTCATTTCTCCAATTTTAAAGATCTAAGTCTTGCAGATCCCCAATTTTATCAGCCCGGGTCCATAGATGTTATTTTGGGGGCTGATATCTATGGGCACCTTATTTGTGGCGAGATGCGGCAGACCACGACTGACGCTCTGTTCGCGTTACATACACAACTAGGCTGGGTTATTCTCGGACGCTATCCGGAATCAACGGACCAATTAAGCGCAAAACTGTGTGCTTCAACAATTACGGAGCTTGATGAACTGGTTAAAGACTTATGGGCCTTTAACTCGTGCGAAAAGGTGGAGTCGTCATCATGTCTGACTCTCGATGAACAATACTGTGAAGAGTTTTTCGAGCAAACCGTACGCCGGACCTGCTCCGGCCGATATATCGTCCGCTACCCATTTCGTGAACAAGCAAATCTCTCCGTTCTTGCAGATAGTAAGTTTGATGCCGTGAAAATTTTTCATTATCAGAATAAGAACCTTGCAAAAGATCCATATTTGAAAAATCTGTACGAAGAATTCTTGTCCGAATATTTACGCCTTGGACACATGGAACCAGTTTACGAAGAGACAGAGCCATCTAATGTATGCTACATTCCACATCATGCGGTGTACAAAGAGTCCAGTTCAACTACCAAACTAAGAACAGTTTTCAACGCGTCGAGGAGAACCCGCTCTGGTGTTTCTTTAAATGATTGCCTACTTGTCGGTCCAAAGCTTCAAAATGACTTGTCATCGATTATACTAAGATGGCGTATGCACAGAATTGCTTTTATGGCTGACATAGAAAAATGCTTCAGGCAAATTATGGTAGATCGTGAGGACGCTGATATGCAGCGGATAGTTTGGAAAGACTCAGAAAACAACATGTGCATTTACCGCCTGCTTACTGTAACATATGGCTTGAATTGTTCACCATATCTGACTATAAAGGTTCTCCATACCCTAGCCGAAGATGAAGGTGGTGACTGTCCCCGAGCAGCTGCAACTCTGAAAGAATGCTTCTATGTGGACGATTGCTTAAGTGGTACAGATACGGTTGGAGAAGCTGTACAACTGCAGCAACAAGTCCAAGAATTATTACTTCGTGGTGGATTTACCCTCCGAAAATGGAACTCCAATTCTTCGGACTTCTTACAAGGGATAAGTGGTAAAAACTGTGGGCATGACGATTTGTGTGATTTGAGCTTAGACCGTAATACCAAAGCACTCGGTATCTACTGGTCATGCAACGAGGACGTCATCGGGTACACTGCCAAAGAAAACCCAGTATCTTCTAAAATTACTAAGAGGCAGCAACTTTCCGACATAGCAAGAGTTTATGATCCCACATGTCTCCTGGCTCCGGTGATTATAACGGGAAAGCGTGTGTGTCAAGACTTGTGGCGACGTGGTTGTGCGTGGGATGACCCACTACCTGAACCACTTCAAAGCGAATGGCAGAGATTTCGCAGGGAACTTCCTTTGATCAACAAGATCAAAATTCCTCGATGGACTTTCTCAACAGCTGATTCGTCTGAACAGCTCCATATATTTTGTGATGCTTCTACGGCAGCCTATGCAGCCGTGTCATATCTACGAGTGGTTCAGCCGAGTGGAGATATCAAAGTATCAATACTAATGGCTAAAACAAAGGTAGCACCGTTAAAAATGCGTACCATACCTCAGTTGGAATTGAATGGAGCATTACTTGCTGCGACCCTATCCGCGAGAATCCTGGATGATATTCAACGAAAGGTTACGCAAACGTTTTACTGGTGTGACTCCAAAACGGTGCTTAGTTGGATTCGGTCCGACCCCGGTCAGCATAAGCAATACATCGCTAATCGATTAATAAGGATTCAGCAGCTAACTGACGCCAAGGCTTGGAGCTACGTTCCCACTTCCTCAAACCCGGCTGATGTTGCTTCTCGCGGCATCTATCCAGCTGAACTCGAAAAACTTAGTATTTGGTGGATGGGACCGTCCTGGCTACAGCCTGCGCCTATCAGTAACTGCTTCCCGTATATGAACATTTGTTGCTGACTCCACTGGACGACCGTAGCATTCTCCTCGAAATCTTCAAGCCATTTTTCGAAACTTGGCTGGCCGGATCCGCTGAACTTCGTTAAGGATTCTTCAATGTCGCGGAGGGTGAATACCGAACGCTGAACTACCGTCCTGGGCACGCTACGTTGGCTAGCCGAATCTTCAAAATCATCAGCCTCACTATCGCTAACGTTCAGGCCGAAATGCTCCAACAACCTATCCTGTAATGTAGCCTGGCGTCCGTTTGTCGCTAGGCCCAACCCTTCCAACTTTTCCTTAAACTCGTCCACTGTCAGACCGAGAATTTGGTCACGGTCCATGTCTTACAAAGTTTCTAAATTAACGTGTGATAAACAATTCAAATAGACATTCACAATTTGATATGAAATGAAAGACGATACTTTTGACGAAATTGCTCTTTACATTTAAATGATGAATAGTAAATGCGAATTATATTCTTCTTTTCTTGTGTAGTTTAAACTTTTAGGATAACGGGATCCTACAACTGCATAACTATATTACAGTGTTGTCTGCTGTTATCCGCGAAATCAAAAATTAAACCTTTTTTTTAATTCTACGATTCTAAGCATATACGCGCCTGCCGCCTTTACTATACTGTTAGATATGTTTTATGTACATAAACTCTTAAAGGTACAATATAATTTCTTAACATAGTAAAACATCCACTTAGCTGCACTGTAATCCCTCGCTGCTGTCTACTGTACACAACCCATATGCTTTGTTGCTGTTGTTCTCTTCCGCTATGCTTGGTGGTCGCTGCTGCAGTTCACCGCTGACAGCGCTGCCTGGCTCCGGCGCCGTTGCTGCTTGCCGCACCAAATATATGTGCGCTTTTCCGTGACACGCTGCTTTACGTGTACGCTCAGCGACGCTGTTTGCTGCGCAATTTGTGTTTGGTTTCGACGACTCGCCGGTTTATGTAATCTCTCGGCGTTACTGCTTGCTGCACAAATTTCGTTTTGCCTTACGATGATTCGCCGCTTTAAGTATTCGCTCGGCGTCGATGCTTGCTGCACAGATTGTGTGTGCGCTACGTGCACTCGTTGCTTTGTGAACAACGGAAAATATGGCGTGACTAGCTTGATTTGCCACTATGGAACTACCGTTGCCTATCCCACTAGCGGATTAGCCGAATATACCGCTAAAAATATTTTAGGTTTTGTACTGTTCTTTTCACATTTTAATTTTGATACAAGTTTTTATCTCTTGGCGGCACTACCCACTGCTTTTCAGTATTACTGTTGCACGATTTAACGATCGGACGCAACTATGCACCCTGCTAGTACATATGCATGTAGAGCTCACTTCCACTAAACTCCACTTCCACAATATTCGGCGTTCTGCCACTGTTCTGGCGCTGGATATTTTTGTGGTGCGATATGGAGGACTACACAAAACCATCACCGGCTTTTGCACTATTTTAAATGTGTTTAGTGTTCGCGCACTCAACCGTTTGCATTTATGTATACGTATATAAGAGCGCGTATACTTTCCGTTTTTAAAGAAACTAAGAACGCGCACTGCCACTATGTGGAATATCGAGTTCCACTTCTGGCACCAATTTGTAGAATTGATAGCCGAGTTTTGTGGTTTAGTTTAAGTCTTTTATTAAAAGTTAACACATAAAAATTATTCGAATACAAAGTAGACTGCGATGTGCGCTTGGCGGCGGCTTACAATATTCTGACCAAATGGATACTCTTCGTACGGTCCGTTCGTTTCCTAGTGTCTGTCGATCGGTATATTCAGTCTAATTGTATTGTGTTTTCAACTGTGCCTTAGACGGTCCCAAGCCCGGTTTGAGAAAACAGGAGGGAAGACAGGGGGCTTTGGTATTTCCAGGGTACGGGCTTGACAACCCCGTCTACCCCAGTTAAAGGCTACCAGTCCTGAGTCGGTGGAGGTTCAACTGGAAGAAGTCTACGGCTTTCGAGAGTCATACCAAAGACTTTAAAAATGGTGCCACGGGGAACAGATGCCCCCGGAGTGTTTTCGTCGGCGAGACGAGCAAAACTGGTGACACAAACAAGGCTTGCAAGGCAGGCAAGGCAAACACTGGCATGGCTTACACGACTAGAAAATGGAGAAAATGGTGAAAATGGAGATAATGGAGAAAACAGTTGTAATTGGAGCAAAAGTGTGGTGGAAACCGC
>NW_016160756.1:41600-51981 GCF_001687245.7 Rhagoletis zephyria | reverse complement strand
AAGATAAATGCTTTTGGCCAGCTGGCATTTCGGTTGAGCAGACGATCTCAACGGATGAGCATGATGTTCAGGCATCATCGCTTTTGGCCGTATCCCAGCAGACGCATGATAGCTGGATTTTGCACAACTACTCTAGCTTACACAGACTACTTAACGTTACAGCTTGGTGTCAACGCTTCGTCAAATCTGTTATGAAAAGGGAGCACGAGACAACTTTGTACTGTACCGCTTCCGAAAGAAAAATAGCCATGCAATTTTGGGTAAGATTCGTTCAAAATATTCATTTTCCTAACGAAATTTCTTGCCTTAGACAGGGAAAGCAATGTAATTCAAAAAGCAAACTTCTAAAACTAAATCCCATGCTTGACGAAGACGGAATTCTGCGTTTGAATGGACGTCTAAAGAATGCAGTGCTACCCGCTTGTGAACGATTCCCAATAATTTTACCAAAAGAAAGTCACTTTAGTAAATTAATGATCTCACACGCACACGAGGCTACGCTTCATGGCGGAACACAGGTCACTCTTCACGCGCTCAGACGACGTTATTGGCTAATTGATGCTCGCACTTGTATAAAAAGTTTTATTCATCGGTGTATAAAATGCTTCCGACAGAAATCATCTGCTGCAACCCAAATAATGGGAAGTTTGCCTGTACATCGATGCACTCCTGCTCCTGCTTTCAAGCATAGCGGTTTAGACTATGGGGGACCTTTTAAAGTACGTGCCACAAAAGGACGTGGTGCTCGCAGCTTGAAAGGCTACGTCGCTCTTTTCGTATGCCTCAGTACACGCGCAATCCACTTAGAGCTGGTAAGCGATATGACCACGGAAGCGTTTTTGGCGGCACTTCGGAGATTCTTTTCTCAACGAGGATACTGCTCCGACTTATACAGCGATTGTGCCACAACTTTTGTTGGCGCCAACGCCTGTTTAAAAGAAGACCTCGTCGCATTCCGAAATCAACTCGAAGCAGGTGCACGATCGGTTGCAGCCAATAACATATCATGGCATTTCATTCCGCCGGGGTCTCCAAACTTCGGAGGTGTATGGGAAGCAGGCATCAAAAGTATGAAGCACCATCTTCGACGTGTTATCGGTGATGCTCTGCTAACGTTTGAAGAGTTTTATACCGTGTTAAAACAAATTGAAGCTGTTTTAAATTCAAGGCCCATCTCGGCTATATCCGATGATCCAACGGACTTTACGGCTTTGACCCCTGGCCATTTTTTGGTGGGCGGACCACTGATTGCACTTCCTGAACCTAATATTTTGGATATAAAGGTGGGACGACTAACAAAATGGAGGCAACTACAACAAATGCAACAGGATTTCTGGAAAAGGTGGAGTGCGGAATATTTGCACGAACTTCAGGCGCGTCACAAATGGCAGATCACAAAAGCTAACATAAAAGTAGGTAACTTGGTGTTGGTTCGAGACGAGCGAGCTCCTCCTACGCAATGGGTGTTGGGACGTGTTCTCGAAGTTCACGCTGGCGATGACGCAGCGGTTCGAGTAGCCACCGTAAGAACCCAGTCTTCAATCCTCAAGAGAGCAATATCGAAACTGGTAGTGCTTCCAATAGAGACTGAGTCCGAAGAGTCAAACGGTGGGCGGTCACCCGTCGCAAACGATATTTCGTCGCAAAGGTGGACGAGGTGGGCGGGAAATGTTGAGAAGCAACCCTGCATCTGCAAAGCACATAGCATGCAACGGCCACCCTCACAGTTTTTGACATTTTCCTTTTGATAGATTATTTTCTCCGTAAGTTGGGTTCGTTTTGCGCTCAAGAGCTGACCTCGTGTTAATTTGCAAAATACTTATCAATTAAATTGTATAAGCTCAAATAAACTTTATTAATCGATATTAAAGAAACAAAACCTGCGCTTCTTTTGATTTCAAACAATAAGTAAAGTGTTTAAATTTACCATGATCTTAATTTTTGCCTTTATCTTTGCTCATCTTTATTTTTGTTTTTATTTTTACTTTTGCATTTATCCTTTCCTTTATCTATGTACGTACTCATCTTTACTTTCATTCTCGTATTGGTCCTTTTCTAAGTGTTATCCTCTAACCTTTTATTAGCAAGTTTTTGTTAAATTAATACCATACATTCGAGAAGCACTTGTTTCCGTCCCAACCATTTCCGTTGCACCATTTCCGTTGAGTTTGCCAATTTACTCCCAATCAACCAACCGCCGCTAAAAAAGTTTCATTTCAATATTAATAATAGCTATAGAAAAGCAAACCGACATTACCTGCATTCATATGTGCCATCAGCTAATATGTAAATACAAGCTACATATGAATAGTATCTTTTGGGAGACAGTGGCTGCGTTTCTTTATACATTCCGGATAATCCCATTTCACAGCCGGAATAAGCAGAATGCTTTTGAAATATACGTCAAAATATCATCAGAAACGTTCTAAGGAATAAATAAACCAAAAAAGTTTATTCCAAACATTCAGAATGAATAAAGAAATGCAGCCAATATTTAACCAGCACCATCTGGCATCACCCCGATAAATTTTTATTCCGTTTTGTTGGAAATGGTGAAAAAGTTGTGCGCAAGTTGAGCAATTCGATCCGTTGCGAAAGCTGAGCCGTGTCACCGCTCCTGGATGTGGAGGGTGCCCACGAGCGAGGCGAGTAGGACGTGTGAGATGAGCAAGACGGAGCAAGATGGTGAATGTGTGTCGAGCAACTCGATCGGTCGAAAGTTGAGCAAGTGGTGTCACCGCTCCTGGATGTGGAGGGTGCCCACGAGCGAGGCGATTAGACTTGTGAGACGAGCAAGACGGAGTATGAATGTGGAGTGAAGTAGTCGTGTAAGTCGTTCTAGTGTGAGCTGAGTCAGTTAAGTGGGTCAGGGTGAGTTGAGCCAGTCCAGCAAATCTCGCCGGCGAGCATTACTCCGGTCTGTTCATGGGTACGGCCCCTTTGGGGAGTATCGTGGTGGCTGTGGTTTAATACCTAAATGCGGGTAGAACCAGCAATGGTTCAATGTGGAGTTGCATTACAACCGGATGTCGTGATCCACAGATCGTCAGAGGTTTAGGTAGGCCTCGGCCCTACCAAGGTGGTAAGTGTGTCCACCACATACTGCCAATTGGTACTGAATTGCTTGCAGTTCAGGGCAGTGATTAATGCAAAAATTAATCCGTTGTGCCAAATGCGGGCACCGTGGTTAAAGCCGTTGGCAGGAAATCACGTAAAGCCTACATGAAATCTGTATTGTGTTTTCCTCTTAAAGTCCTGTAGGTGTCGCGTCGTTGTCTTCAACTGTCTTGACAAGTTGAGGGATAGATGTCGTCCTACATCTATTTCAGCTTTTATATTGGATGGGCTGAGGCCTTTCAAATAAAAGTATTGTATCACGTAACGATGACCAATTTTCTCCATTTTCACAAATTCACTGAAAACATTCACTATTGACTGCTGCCAAGCATATACTAAACAACGTGGCGTCTTCAAACTTGAAACATATGCTTTATAGATTGTGTACTTTATAACACAGTGATATCTTTCAAACTACCGCCACACTATGGGCGATTTAGGGGAAAAAAATTTTCAAAATCAAATTGCGCCTCTCAGAGGTGAGATAAATCAACGATTTCTTTTTTCTTGTAAAGGATTTTTATTGTAGAATAAGGGAAAATTACAAAGAAATGCGACTCTGAAGTTGCACAATTACAGGACTCATGGAAAGGACAAGAATTAAAAAAAAATATTGAAAAAATCTAAAAAACAAAAACAGCATGACTCGTAAATGAAACTTCAACTAAGACCAATATCAATACAATCTATGGGGCCATTCCAGTGTTATGCGTGTTATATTTGTTACGCTAAGGATTTTTTGTTAATGTCATCAGATCTACACCGTTAATTCGATTGTCAAAATGTATGTGCCAAATTAAAGGGCTTGACCTTTAGATGTGCAATAAGGTTTAATTTTTTTTTTTAAAGAGTTGCCACCTGTTAAAAAATTATATTCAAATTATTTAATAATGTTAATGACTTGCGTACATATTACAATATGGGTATCAATCGAAATGGTTTTGAAAATGCTTTGTTTTTAAACTACATGTAGGAGGGTTGTCGCCTTATTTACATATTAATGTAAAAAATTTATAATTAAAGCCCATAATAAGACGAAATAAATACTTTTTTTCATTAAGTTTCGTAAAAGGTTTCCAAAATACAGCACTTTAGAGAAAGATATGTCTGACGTTTTCTTAAAATTTAAATCCATTGTAAATAGGCAACCCTACGTCATATCGGCAAAATCAATCCCTTCAGCTTTCATCCATTCCTTATAGCCCAGTTATGCATACTTAGCTTTGCATGAGAGTTGTCACATAAAAATCGGTTAAACGGGCTTTGCGTGTAAGCGGTTACCCAACGCATAGCACTTAAAATGTAGAATTCTGTTGGGTTTTGATTTTTACGGTAAAATGGTATAGCAGTGCGATGGCCGAGGTGACATGAAATGCCGCATAACAAAAATGTTTTCAAATTTTCAATCTCACACATACATTCTCACTTTCAGTCACAAATAAAAGCAAAATTGAATATGTTCATCAACTTATTTTTTGTTTTATTTTTATTTGGCATTTCAGTTGCTCTGAAAATTTAAATTGTATAAGGTAGACAAACTTTAAAAAATAAATAATGGCCGACGAATTGAGCGAACGGTTTTACCTTTACATATTTGTATCTGTACAAAAACAAACATAATTCAAATTATTGGCACCAACTCCGTTCATCTTTACATTTTCCATAAAACCAACGCGTCAGCCATGCATCCTTCGTAAATTGATTTTTTACTTCTGCTTCTATGTTGAAATTCTCCGGATAAACCTTAAAATAAACCGTAAACCGTGATAATCAGTATTATTTATACTACCTTTAGAATATTCAAGTATTTATACATATGGGCAAATCTAAAAAACAGGTAACCTTTGTGTTATTTAGCTTTATTTTCACTGTTGTAAACTAAATCAAGCTGGTTGCTTATGGATATACTTCATTGACGTATACTTGAAGCCTCAAAAAAAAAAAGTGGATCAATTTGCTGCATGACTTTTGAAATATAGGTGTTTAAATTTAAAAAAAATAATGAAAACAAGTAAATTTTTATGTAATTTTTAAGAGGGGCACAATTAATTATGTCATAACTTTTGAAGCACACCATATTCTGATTTGAAATTAAATGGGCATTTAGCACTTATGTGTACACTTCATATGTAGTAGGTAAGAAAAGTGTGCATTACAAAATAACGATATGGCAAGTAACTCAAAGTCTGTAGCTCCACATTTCAAAATGTTCAGTTTATTGCGTATAGGTTTTGAAGCATTTAATTTTAAGAACTTTTTAAGTATGTATTGTATTCTACAAACAATTGCGAATAATTTAATACCTTAGAGGTGTGCCTTCAGATTAAACTAACTTTTAAAGATAAAATATTCTGCGATCTTGAGCGTAATTTTTATTTCAAAAACACCTTAAGTGAAGGCACATTTGGAAAATACGTCGAAATGATCTAAATCTTTCTATAACTGCTAGTCCTTATAAAATTACATATACCTGTAAAATGCTTCAAAAAATTATGAGGTGGGTTTTGTCGAAGGCTGAGGTATGCTCAGCCGCTCCAGAGTCCAGCGGAGGTCCCACTAACTCCAACCAAATAAAACACAATGATTTGTGTATTAAGTCGAACACACCCACACACACACGTGGCTATCAAGAAGGCCGACCGGCAACCAGTGATCGGACTTGAAAAAAAAATTTGTGTGGTAGAATCTGGAAAAAAATGTGGTAGATTTCAAAAAAATGTGGTAGATCTCAGGTTTTGGATCAAACTTTGTACAAAAATTAAAAAAAAATCTCCAAGGTTTAACATAAATTGCAAACATCTTAATTAGAATCTTAAAAAAAATTAATTTTAGTATAATAAAGGGCAAGATTGAAGTTGCTAAAAATTGCGTTGACTTTCGGCAAAAGCAGTTCCTTTCATATCAAGATATTTTTCGAACATATTTTGAAAGATTTCTGCAACCTTGCGGAGTGCTGCCAGTTTTTCTTTTTATCACATCACGATGTAGCGAACAAATGTGGCACGTTCCAGAAACCGCTACATGCTATTTGCCGATTTTGACAATTCTCAAGCAAAAGTAAACAACGCTTTAGAAACTTTAGATGCACTGAAATGTGCTAATACATTCACAAAAATCGCCGCTTTTTTAATTTTCGCTATTAATTATTTTTATAATCATATATTTTGCAATTTCACTCAATAAAAAAACGTTTCCTGTTTAAAAATTAAATATTTAAAAAAATTTATATTTTATTTACAGTTTATTTTATAATCCCATTCTGCCTATTGTTAGTGTTTAGTGTTGGACAATTTTTGCTCTTAAACTTAAGAAAACTATGTCGAGCAAAAATAAAACTACTCAAAAATGAGAATATGTGGTAGATTTCAGACCTTTTGTGGTAGATGTGGTAGATGCTCAAAAAAGTGGCAGATCTACCACAATGTGGTAGAAGTCCAATCACTGCCGGCAACTTGTCGTGCAGGGGAGAGCGGAAGGTAAAGAGAGAGTCGGCAGTCGGTGTCGGAGATTATTCGGCGGGTAATTGTACGGCGACGGGAGTGCTACTAGCGACAGCAAGATTGGCAGTGGTACGCGTCAGTCGTAGCGAAGAGCGCGGCAATGAGAGCAGTCGCGGTGGTTGTGACGGCGACGGCAGTTCCCTTGCAGTGGTGGTGGCGGCCTTAGCGGTGTCATTGGCCGTGGCCCATATAATTATGAGGCCCTGATTGTGGCGAAGGGTGAATGCGGCCCTTTTTAACTACGACGGTNTATGAGGCCCTGATTGTGGCGAAGGGTGAATGCGGCCCTTGTTAACTACGACGGTGACAGCGGTACTGGGCGACGATGGTTAACGTTCGCAGTGGCGATTACCGTACTCGTGACGGGTANTTCCCTTGCAGTGGTGGTGGCGGCCTTAGCGGTGTCATTGGCCGTGGCCCATATAATGATGAGGCCCTGATTGTGGCGAAGGGTGAATGCGGCCCTTTTTAACTACGACGGTGACAGCGGTACTGGGCGACGATGGTTAACGTTCGCAGTGGCGATTACCGTACTCGTGACGGGTAGTAGCGGCGGCCTGGGGCGACGATAATGGCGGCGCCCCCAGTGATGAAGACAGTAGCAGCGGGCCCTGATGGTGGCAACGGTGACAGCGGCCCTGGTTGGCAATAGTTAGCGTTCGCAGTCCTCGGTGATGATGGCGGGCGGCCCACGGTTGTAGCTTCGGCCTTCGGGCGGCAGTGCTAATAGCGGCGCCGGTGATGAGAGCAGCGGTACGGGCCCTAGCGGTGATGATGCGGCGGCCCTGGATGACAGTGAGTACAAATATCCGTCCTCGGTAAAGCTTGCGGACGGTCCTCGGTAGCGATCTCGGCCTTAGGGCGGCAGCCCTCTGGCGGTCCAGATTGACGGACAACTGATCATTAGTGCGGTCCCCCAGGGCATCGAAAGGTTGCCCAGAAAAAACGAAACTCTTACTTAAATCAAAAAAAAAATCGCTGTCTTTTCGTAAAATTTTCCGGTAAGTACTAGCAGCCAGAAAATAAAATAATCATAGCGAGTAAAATTGAGGGGAAGACTAAAATATCAGAAAAATTTGTTGAACGCAAAACCAGTAAAAAAGTGCAACTTACGCCATTCTGACTTTCTGATAGGTAAATTTGGTAGGAGCATTTTTGTATTCTCCACAGAAAATCATCCAACAGCAAAAACTCTGAGCAGTTTACAAAATTTGCAAAAACTTGCAGTCTTCGAAACAGCTGATAACTTTCACAGTTGCAATAGGTGGTTCATTTGGTAATTTATTATCCGCTTGGTGCATTGTTCCCAATTTGGAATTTTTTTACTTTTGTATAGGAAAAATTTTTTTCACATATAAATGAATTATCTCGGAATGAATACGTTTTTTTGTAACAAGTATTTTTGATACCATATTATGACGCGTTTAATAATAAAAGAACCTCCTCCAAGCGCCCTTCCTTGTTTCACAAAAATTAAGTAGATATGGCTACTAATGTGCCTTTAAAATTCCCCCCTATTATGAATTCATACGATACATACACGATAATCGCTTGCATTCTGTTATCCCGTATTAAGAATTCAAGTCTATCGTATGAAATCCGATAGTTAGCGTTTATCGTATATCGTAAAAATATAATATTGCCTAACGATAACTATCGTCTCAGCCGTTCGATTTCATACGCTTGCAAGCGNAATATTGCCTAACGATAACTATCGTCTCAGCCGTTCGATTTCATACGCTTGCAAGCGGTTCGCCATTTTTAAACGATAGATTGCTGTGCTAGTATACCAAATTAAAATTTGTTAATTATTTTGAGAAATTGGAATAATGTAAGTATTAAAATGAGCAAAAATAGATTATGAACTAGTTATAAACCCGATTCAAAAATTTCTTTAGACCGAGAGTTGTGAGTACAAAGAATCAACTAGAGCGTCTTGCTTCGCTAATGGAGGAGAATACCGACCACGCTGGGAAAAAATTACTCAGGAGCTGAACTCAGTAGGACCACCAACACGATGCATGGCAACGAGTAAGCATATTAGTAGTGCATATATTTGGAACTGAAAGATTAAAATATTTTATTACTGTAGGTTTGGAACGATTTAAAATATAAAACAAAGAAAAAGAGCGCTCACAACCACGCAGAGAATTTAGCAACTGGAGGTGGGCCAAATAACACAGTTCCACTCTCAAATCTGCTACACGACTTACAACAATCCGCCAGGCGAAGAATTTGGAATAGAAAATAATGACGATAATGAGTCCGTTACGGAAGTGGAAATATATTCAGACCACGATATCCCAGGGCCTTCGCGAAATGTGATACCTTCGCGAGAGCATGGCCGAAATAGCAGCTCTAACCCTAAAAGGAGAGAAGAAAAACAAATTGCACTCCTTGAGCGGCAGACGGATCAGCAGGCTGACTTTCAAAAGGAAACTTTGGCCACACTAAAAGAGATGAAACAAAGCCTTTCAAATATTGAAGTATACACCAAAAAAACTTATTATATAAAAAAATATAAATTCGCTATTTATAAGTAGGAAATGGAAAGTAAGAGAAGAGATAGGAAAGCGAAGTTAGAAGNAACTTTGGCCACACTAAAAGAGATGAAACAAAGCCTTTCAAATATTGAAGTATACACCAAAAAAACTTACTATATAAAAAAATATAAATTCGCTATTTATAAGTAGGAAATGGAAAGTAAGAGAAGAGATTGTTAGTTTTAAGTATGTAAATATGTAAATTTATAAAGTGTAGTGTAGTGGACTGAATTTTTTAATTTGATATATGTANGCCTTTCAAATATTGAAGTATACACCAAAAAAACTTACTATATAAAAAAATATAAATTCGCTATTTATAAGTAGGAAATGGAAAGTAAGAGAAGAGATTGTTAGTTTTAAGTATGTAAATATGTAAATTTATAAAGTGTAGTGTAGTGGACTGAATTTTTTAATTTGATATATGTAACTATTAACTACGAATGTGATTTTATGAAAAAAAAGTGAATTTTAGTTTGTTTAAGTAAGTTTAGAAAATATAGTAGACTGAATTCTTTAAGTAGATACATTTACTTTTAAGCTACGAATGTGATCTTATTTTATATTAAAAAACAATGGATTTGAGTTTGTACCTGAAGCAAGCTTTATTTTTTTTTTTTGATAAAAACCTAAAGAAATTGTTGTGACCGTATCACGCGTTTATTTATTTAGTTCAGATGATATAAATTAGGTACAATGAAATAGCGACTTAAACTACGTTAAACAATTATTAATAAAGAGGTTTGTAAATTCACGAGCGTGTGCTGCGGTTGCTGTTCAACTTCTCACTCGACGGTAGTTCCAAAATAATGAGTGTTGCCACTCGATTGGTTTTGGATATTATCCATTATCCAACATCTCCCTTTTAGCTAGAAACTTCATATTGTGCATGCCAAGTTGGTGGACGCCTGGAACGATGTGAGCGTCGAACGTTTGTGGAGACTGAATCATCTGTCGGTTGTAATGAACTCTCCTGCAGTTGCTGTTGGGACGGATGCTGAAATCGTTGTTCAGTTGTCATGTCTGGTTCCAAATGAAGTTGTTCAGTGTCAATGTTGCGCTTACGAATTTGATTCGCGTGTGAAGTTATATGTCGATTTCTATCATGCTCTTCAAGCATTACTTTGTAGTTAACACTGCCAATCTTTTCCAATATGATGCCTGATTGCCATGTCATCTTATTGTTTTTAAATACTTTAACAAAAACTTTCTGATTCACAT
>NW_016160756.1:39871-41500 GCF_001687245.7 Rhagoletis zephyria | reverse complement strand
TAAACGGTTACGGTTTCGGTTTGGGTTTCGGTTTCATTCCTTGGAAAATACTGCTTATTACTTCACCTGTTTATTGCGCCATGGTCCTCAATGATATAAAATAAGGAAATGCATACATCGCCATATTTGAAAAACAACCAAACAACTTTTCCTTTGAAACAAAAGACCGCTAAATATGTTGTCAACCGCAAAAATTAGTTNCACCTGTTTATTGCGCCATGGTCCTCAATGATATAAAATAAGGAAATGCATACATCGCCATATTTGAAAAACAACCAAACAACTTTTCCTTTGAAACAAAAGACCGCTAAATATGTTGTCAACCGCAAAAATTAGTTATTAAATTCGTTTATTCTAAAGCCAATCACCGAAAGGGATTTGGATGTGATTTGCAAACGTTCGCCCCAGTAAGGCTTTAATTTCGGTGCTTCATGATATGAAAGATAATATGGTTATGGACGATAGGAGGTACTCCCGATTGAACTGGCACCCAGAGTTTGAAAGTAAGTAGTTAGAGGGCAGCCCAATGCCTTAAGTGCAGCTTGTCTGTCACCGCAGACATGTGAACTCATTCCCCTCCATCTCGCCCCACTCAGTGTTATACCGGCATCCGTTTCTTTCTAGTCTGCAGGTGGCCTTTAAGGCTTCTCTACGCATGAAGAAACAAAGTGACGGTAAGTGCAGCAGTGCATCCAGAGCAGCGCCACGTGTTGTTGAGAAAGCTTCCGTACAGCACACGGCAGTAGGTCTTTGAAGTTTTGCAAGCAGACTTCCCACGCTCTTGATTGAGAATCTGCTCCACCATACCTATTTACATTGCCAAAATGCTGCCAATTCTTTAGAGGTTTTGTGTTCCACGTTAGATTTCCACGATAGTTTTGTATACAGAATTACTTCTAGATAGTTCACTTCGGGAGAATTCTGAATTTTGGCTCCTTTAATTGTGAGGGAAATGAGACCATTCAACCTTCTCCGAAGCCTGGTTTCGGACTATGCTTTAATGACGAAATAGCTAACAATACGTCCTTTGCGGACTATTAAAAAAAAGAGTTTTGTTATGAAAATATATTTATTTTTTGTTCGTGGGGTTGGAGCTACTTCGGCCGGTGAAATAAAAGCGAAAATACGTATTCGNTGTCAAGAGATTCGTTTTCCAATTATTTAAGAAGTTTTAACCGAGCCAAATGTTAACATGAGTGCTACCTCTTCTTCTATGTTGTATAAAAATTTCATAGCGATTACCAGTAGCTCACCATAACATAATATATGTCAGTAAGCGACCAACCGTCATAGCGGAAAGTTCTTTGCAGTGACTAGTTATCCCCATTTTCTTATCGTTCGTGTCGTTCAAGTACTCTCAAATCAAATTATCTTACGAAAAAACTACTCAATGAAAGACCCACCCGACGTGGGCGGGGGACACCCGTCCCTTGCCGCAAGCTACCAAATTGACAATCAAAAACATGTGGACGTAAAATCCTGTCCCGGTCCTAAGTTCTTAGTAATGAAAAGAATAAACAGTGATGAGACTTTAACAAAAGTTTCCCCATTTCTTATTAAAAAAGTGATCGATGGTGTTTGCGGAGAAGTCGACTCTTGCAAAAAAATCAAAAGTGGTGACATTCTAAT
>NW_016160756.1:30778-35325 GCF_001687245.7 Rhagoletis zephyria | reverse complement strand
GAAAACGTTCAAATTCAAATTATCGAACACATCAACTTGCTATTTTTTATGCAAATTTTACTATTTTATTAAATTCCAAATATTTAAAATAAAATCGCCCCTCCCAAAAAATTTCACTGTGGGAAAGCTATGCTTAATGTTTACATCTGGAGAAATGTCAAAAATCTGCTTTATAATTTAAAAACGAGTATTAATGAAACTACCTTCTTTTTTGTATCATGATTATAACTTCAGAAACCATCTACATACATTTGTGATCCTTGATTCGAATCCATTGTATAGGCTTACAAGTAAAGAAAGCGCCATTTTGTTTGTTTACATTTGAAAACAGCTGAGATCACCTGATTTTCAATTCTCTCATTTACCGCACAGAGTTACATGAAACTACCTTCTTTTTTGTATCATGATTATAACTTCAGAAACCATCTACATACATTTGTGATCCTTGATTCGAATCCATTGTATAGGCTTACAAGTAAAGAAAGCGCCATTTTGTTTGTTTACATTTGAAAACAGCTGAGATCACCTGATTTTCAATTCTCTCATTTACCGCACAGAGTTACATTCAAGTTTCAGAAAAAACTTTAAAATGTAAATTGAGAAATATTTTAGAAAAATGTGCTTTTATTCATTTGAATTGATTAAATAAGAAATTAAAAATGCATGCCAAGTCTTGCATTTCCAACAATAACGATAAATGTGTATGTTCCAGGCAATAGTTTAAAATATTTGTGAAACTTATCGTTTTGCGCTAAAATACAACAATGTGTGTAAAATTCGTTGTCATTGTTTCTGTTTTGAATACCATATTCGTGCCTGCCGGTGGAAAAAATACGTAAATTTGCATTTATTTTCAAGAAAACATATAAATTAAAATATATTTCTTTCCAGAGCGACATGCGGACAAGTAAGGTGATAAATTTGTATAATGAATATCGCGGAAAATCTTTTGCATCAAGATTTCTATTCCAATTTGCATTTGAATTAAGATATCAACAGGGATGCTTTGGAACGTATTTTTTGAAGACAAATATTTTATAAATCTTGGGATTGTTGATTTATTTTAGAATTAAAAAAGCTAGTTTATATTAAAAAATATGTTTAGACTAGAAGTATGTAAACCACTTTTATTACGAATTGAAACGATTTTAATGAATATGGTTACCATTAATAGTAGTATGACAGTTAGATATAATGCATATTTGACAAAAAAGTTAGAATACAAGATTGCGACGTCCTGGCGGCGATGACATATCTGTACAAAAAGTAAACAAGGTCGAACTGGATGTTGAAGGAAAATGTGAGAACAGTCAATTTTCTTAATAATAAATTTTTCGATAGGGCACGTGTTTTAATTGTGCTAAATTCCAATAGCCTTATTCATAAAAACTAAAGTAGCTTTAAAAAAGGTTTATAAAATTTATAATATAAATTGAAAAATGTTTGCAAACGGCAATTTAAATAGCTTTTTAAAATTTTTATTTTTTATGAATAAGGCGATAAAAAAATATGATTTAAAACAACTTTTAACAAGGAAAATACAAAAAACGGTGATTTTTGCGGAAGTAGGTATTGCAGTGCATTTAAAGTTTCAGAGGTTTCGTTTACTTTTAGATAAGAATTGTCAAAATTGAGAAATTCAAAGTATCAGTACAATAATCATAGGAAAGAAGATTGCGCCCTGAATGTTCTGGTATCTTTTTTGGTTTCGGTTTGACAGCCAACTGTTGTGATCATGTGGAAATTTACCACAATGCAGAAAAATATAACAATTAAGTGAAAAAATTTGATTTTTACAAATTTAGAGAGCAGTAGCGCGTTTCAAGAACGATATTTCGGACAAATCGTTAATGAACAACTATTTTTCCTTCCCGTCTGCTTTTGTTTTGACAAAAAAGTTGATTAGTTCTTGCCGGCGATCAAGTCATTTCAACCACAAAATACTATTATTTGCAAGAACCATCCACTAAAATTGTAACTAACCTTTTATTATTTATTAATTCCTTTTTGATATTTGGCAATAGCAAGATGGAAAAAAATTATAAACCAAAATTAGTAATATTTTTATGAATGTAGTTAAAAAGTTCACAGAGGAAACGCCGGAAAACAATGTATTGGCAACGACATTAAATGTATGGCAACTTAGATGTCAACAGAATAATAACTACGATAAAAAAGCATGAGAGAAGTGTGCGAAGGAGGAAATCTTTTCAAATTCAACAAAAAAGCTTTAAATGCCGTTGTAAAACGGTCAACAAATTTCTTATAAAATATTTAGATTTTTACCATGATAAAAACATTACAAGGTAAAATCATTGAGACACAGTCTGACGATTGCCAGCAATATAATTTTAAAATTCGAACTCAAGCTCACACACACATTCTCATTTTTAATCTCAAACAACAACGATTGTGAACAATTTCATTTTTTGATTTTCAATTTCATATAATTTTAAAATGTTTGCAAACGTCAGAAAAAAATCATGGCCGACGAATTGAGAGAATGGTTTTAGTTTCTAATGTTTTTATCATGATTCTTACTAGGTGTAATTGAAACTCAGTCAAATGAGGATTAAGGAAAAGAAAAATTTGAGAATAATAAACAGATAAAGAGATGGGTGTTACTGTATAGAGCTCTTTAAATCTATTTTATTTTTTATGAATGAGGCCATAAGCATACACCGTTTTTATAAGCAAGATGCTATTATTTCTTTATACACTTTTTGGCTGGCGAAATATGTATTTTTTCAACTTAATAAAAAAGCGCATTTAACCACATTAAAATTTTTTAAATATTGAATGGCGCAATGGTGGACATTTCGCTATTTTGCATTTCTTTCATTTTGACGTCATTCGCATTGTCAGATGTTTGAAATTCGTTTTGGTTCGACATTCTGCTATTTCATAATTCTTTCATTCTCATGTCATCCATCTTCGATTTCTTACCTTCCATTGCCGTTCGCATCGTCGAACGTGCCTGTCAAACACTGCCGCCGTCATGCTTTTCAGTTTGGCAGGCACGTCCGCTGTCTGGCAGACAGGTCCGCTGTTAGAAACAGAATAGACAAAAGGGGGCATAGGATTCCATACTTGTAAGTATATATCGTCGCTCCCAACGAAGAGTAGCACATCTCAAATTACCGTGGAAGACTAGCACGTTTCACTTTTCGCGACGAAAACTAGCACATTTCATTATTCGCGTCGAAAAGTAGCACATTTCAGATTTTCGCGTGGAAGACTAGCACATTTCACTATTCGCGTGGAAGAGTAGCACATTTCAGATTTTTGCGTAGAAGAGCAGTGAATTCATATAAGGTGGTACTAGCAGCCGTTCAAAAACCAAACATACATGTATGTTATAATTATTTCTTCACAACTAAGCTGAGAGTTTAATGTTGTGTATGGAGATTTTCGGTATTTTATTACAAATAGAATAAACGTTTATTTTTCTCCTACTTGCTTTGACGCATATTCGCGTCTTCCTCAGGGAATCTATTTATAAATACGAGAAACATATATGCACATTAGGGTGGTCCAAAAATGCATGTGAAAAAGTAAAGTCGGAATTTTTATGCTCTCACCTCCTGTTCTATACCGAAAAAATATACCCCTATTTTTTTATTTTGAAATCAGAAAATATTTAGAGGTCGATTAAAGCGCCCAAAGTATTCCATGTATTTTATATGGGGAAAAATACTTTTGGTAGAAATGGTATAGAATTCAAAAAAACTAATATTTTTCTATCGGAAAACTCTTTTCATCTGCAGGATTCCCAATAATAATACCCAATTGTTTATTTAACAATTTTTTCATCGCAACTATAATTTGTAGGTCCGCCAAAGACCCACAAAAACTCCGAAAAATGCAATGGGGGACAAATAAAAAATCGTTAGTATTAAAAAATGGTTAAATAAATAATTGGGTATTATTACTGTAAGTCTCCTGAAGAGAAAAGAGTTTTCCGATCGAAAAATATTGATTTTCAAGAATTCTATAAATAACACAAACGGCAATAACGCAAATTTGTGTTATTTCCCAATCGAATGTGAAATAACACAAATTTGCTTTATTTCATTTCTCGTTGAGCAATAAGACCAACTTTTATACTTAACAATTTGAGTAATAAAGCAAACTAGTGCACATATGTACGTAGCCACCCAGTTACATTTGACAAAAAGTAGTACATGAACAAGTTAAATGGACGGATTTGTAAGTATACAATTTTGAAAATGCCCGGCGTCGCGGCGGTCCGCGTTCGCGCGCCGCGCCGCGTTCGACGTCGCGCTCGCGTCCCCCGCCCCTCCCCTCCTGCCGCACTATACTGGTAGCATTATAACCGTTTAGAAAAAGGAAAAATGATAAAATAACACTAGTTCACTTCTGAAACTGCTTTTTAATGTCCAAGTAATGGGAATTATTGTGTATGGTGTTATTGCATGCTGCATCCCACCCATAGTGGAATTTACCAGGTGCCACTGCTTTATTTGAAAATTTGCCTATAAAATGTGACTATAAGGCAGCCGAATGTCAGAAAATAAAGCGAGAAA
>NW_016160756.1:26986-28401 GCF_001687245.7 Rhagoletis zephyria | reverse complement strand
TTGCAGCTGAGACTGCTCGTATTGCTGAAGTGTGCGCCGTTATTCGCCCTCGTACACGGGGCGACTGGAGTAGTCGAAATCGGACGCGTTCACAAGCGACGTTTTCATTTGTATTCGCTAACTAGATGCAATGCAAAAATTCTTTGCAATCTTAATGCAATACAATAAAATCGCCGCGTCTATTCGTCGTCGTTATTGTTTTCAAAAATGTTGTTGGACGCGCCGTATCGCGTTCGTAAGAGTTGTAATAATTTGTGGTTGCTTTTGTTATTGTAGCCGTTGTCGAATTCAATTTCGACAAATGTCCTCGAAAGCGATTTTCACGTTTCTAAATTTTATCTTTGTTAAAAATTGCTCCTGGCAGGATCGCCAATTTTAGGTATAATAAAAAATATTTAATTTTCGNTCAATTTCGACAAATGTCCTCGAAAGCGATTTTCACGTTTCTAAATTTTATCTTTGTTAAAAATTGCTCCTGGCAGGATCGCCAATTTTAGGTATATTAAAAAATATTTAATTTTCGTTTTTTTAAGTTTAACAAATTTTCCAGGTTTTATTTTATTGAATATTGAAAACTGAATAAATGAATATAAAAATTTTCAACTCAAAATTGATCGTACATAAATAAATGTAACAAGATATTTTCATAATTCAAAGTATTTTAAGGACAAGTGTTTAACAAGTAATGTGTATCACTACAGTCTTCGACGCAATAATCTTAAGTGTGCTTCTCTTCCACGCAAAAATCTAAAATGTGCTAGTCTTCCACGCAAATAATGAAATGTGCTACTATTCCACGCAAAAATCTGAAATGTGCTACTTTTTGAAGCGAATAATGAAATGTGCTAGTCTTCCACGCTAATAATGAAATGTGCTAGTCTTCCACGCGAATAGTGAAGTGTGCTACTCTTCGTAGGGACCGACGATATGATGTTCGAATCACAAGTGTCCAGATTTAAAAATAACAAGTAAGAAAGTCTAAGTTCGGGCGGGGCCGAACATTAAATACCCGGCGCAAGTATTACATATATGCCTTTTCACCTTTCCGAAAGCTACCGCTACATGGTAAGCCGGGGTGTATCAATTTTGAATAAATTAGCGTCCTTAAATTTCGAAATATTGACGTTTCGAGCATTTCTAAAATTTACCGTTATATGAAAAGCCGTAATTTTAGTCCGATTTCAATAATTTTGAACGTTTTGCTTTTATGTGGCAAGCACAATAACCATACCGAGTTTGGTACAAATTGGTAGAACGGTTACCGAGATACATATATGTGATCATAAGTGGGCGGTGCCACGCCCATTTTCCAAAATTTTATGATAAGCGTATTTCCTGATAAAGAATTGTTGCAAGCATCAATTTTGAATAAATTAGCTTCAATATTTACGGATTTATCGAAGATTTCGTATTTC
>NW_016160756.1:19260-25284 GCF_001687245.7 Rhagoletis zephyria | reverse complement strand
TTACTCGAGTTATCGTGTGCACAGACGGACGGACGGACGGACAGACAGTCACCGCTTAACCGATTTCTTTTTTCATTCTGATCATTTATGTATACATTTGTCTATATCTATCTCGATTCGTTTTGCCTGTTACAAACAACCGTTATGTGAACAAAGTTATAATACCCTTGTGCACAAGTGCGCTCGGGTATAAAAACTGTTTCATAGGCATGTCACTTTTAAGAGCTATTAAGGCGCCAAAGCACGGAATACGGGACTAATATGGGACATTAAAAGAAATACAGAACTTTTGGCGTCCCTTATGAAATAAATAAATTGCCAGGACAATTGACGAAAAGAAGAGGACTGTCCCATATAATACAGGACGGATGGTCACCGTAGGGATGGTATGAGTATGATGAGGGCGAGGACGATCAATGTCGTCGTGCATATGCGTACATCAGAGTGTTGTGCGTTTCTCTGATTTAGGCGTACTTACAGTTACGGTCAAAATAATAGAATCAAGATTCAAAAAGATGCTGTTGGCAACTTATCTTTATTTATCTATTGTTAATAATTTTCATTTAAAATATGGGTCGACCTATATCAGATACCACATAAATAAAACTTTCAAAGCTTGTATTAATTTAAAAAAAAAATAATCAAACTTAAAAAAATATTTTCATCAAAATTTTGAACTTTTTAATCAGATTCTTAAGGGCATTTTCGGGTACACAGTTTTGTAGCTCAATCAATTTTAGTACAATAAAGTGCAAGTTTCAAGTCGCTAAAAAATACCGTTGATTTTTTAGATTTTTTTGCGGAGGGTGTTGCGTATTTTCTTCAATATAAAAGTAAGTTTTGTTCATGCGTTACATGGAAGAAAACTCGTAAAACCCTCGACAAAAAAATCTAAACAATCAACGGTAAATTTTAGCGACTTCAAACATGCACTTTATTATACTAAAATTTAATGGGTTACAAAACTAAGTCAATTAATAAATTTTAGGTAGAGTTTTTTGCAATACGGGCAACTGTTTATTAAATATTTTATTTTTCGCTAATTTTTTATAAAAAAATGGTTAATTCCACAACAGAAACCCCAAAAATCAGAATTCCAAACCTTGTGGAAAATTAAAGAAAATTCTGCAAATTTTGATTCAAATATTGCACTTTTTATTTACAATCTTTAGAAAAAAGCAAAATATGCAGTTTTTAGCCCTTTCAATTTTATTGCAGGTCTGAAAAAGTTGGGATTTACCATTCATTGCTTTTTGGCAAATTTTTTTGTTGAAGGTGTCGCTCATTTGTTCCATATAAAAAATTATCGAAAATTATTTTATATGGGGAAAATGAGCGACACTTGCAACAAAAAAAATTGCCAGAAGTCAATAGTAAGTCCTAGCTACCTCAAAGTTGCACTTTATTATACCCAAATTTAATTGCAGAATTTTCCTTAATTTGCACAAGGTTTAGAACTCTGATGATAGAGGTTTTTGTTATAGAATTAACCATATTTTTATACACAATTAGCGAAAAATAAAATATTTAAAAAATATTGGCCCATATTGCAAAAAATTAGCTGTACCCAAACTTTATTGACTGACTGTAGATACTATAGGATATTAACCTTATAGAGTAGGCTACCATTAAGTCTGGTAATCGAAATAAAAAATGTTCTATGATAGTTAATGAATATATTAAAAACGAAAATTTATGTCATAAAAACCAGAATAAAATTTAAATAATTTGGGTTAAAGCTTTTAAGTTAATCCTGTAAGTATGAATTCATTAGCACTGTGAATAAGAAAAGGTAAACAAATAATGCAATAGGGTATAAGTCGTTGTGCTGAGTATGCAGTTACAGTTGCACGGCTATACTCAATACCGACTCTTGCGTCCTCGTTCGCGTACTCTGGGCAACGTGAGACACCCATGTCCGAGATGCGGTAACCAATCCGAATGGAGCCTTGGGTCACGGTCGGTTTAAGGGCTCACTGAAGTATGCAGCGTCTCTTCACCAGTAGGTCCGGCTGCAAGCGGGTGTCTGGCTTGGAGCAAGCGGTTCGCTATGTAAACGTGTATTTGGTTGCGAAAGCACCCCCGACCCAGCAATGGGTTGTGCGCTGGGTTTGGGACCCGCCCCGTAAAAACCTCCTCCAGTGAAGAAGTAAGGTAAATCGTCGGATGAGAAGTGGGAGAGGGACTCCGTCGCCGAGTACTGTCCTTGACCCCGNCCTCCTCCAGTGAAGAAGTAAGGTAAATCGTCGGATGAGAAGTGGGAGAGAGACTCCGTCGCCGAGTACTGTCCTTGACCCCGGTGGACGAGCGTCTAGGTATAATCCGCATCAAAGCGAGATTCTTCAACATCTCGCTCATCTTCGCCCATGCCCCGACGGAAGAGAAGCATGAGGTATCCGATCTCTTCTATGAGCGCTTGGAGCGCACGTACAAGTGCTGTCCCCGCCACGATATCAAAATCTTGCTTGGCGACTTCAATGCCAGGATGGGCAAGGAAGGGATCTTTGGAACCACCGTCGGAAAATTCAGCCTCCACGACGAGACGTCCGACAACGGACTGAAGCTGATCGACTTCGCCGGGGCCCGAAACATGTTAGTATGCAGTACTAGGTTTAAGCATAAAAAGACTCATTAAGCTACGTGGCTGTCTCCGAATCGAAAAACGAGAAACCAAATCCATCATGTTTTGATAGACGGAAGGCATGCTTCAAGTGTTTTTAACGAACGTATACTCCAGGGCCAAACATCGAACGCAAGGAACGCTTAAAGTCGAAGAGCTGCAATCACAACAGGCATAATGCATTCGCTACTCGACTCTCACACCTGCTCTTCAACAAACCGGCATATGCGAGCAGTGGAACCGTTGGGGCTGCCGTAGTTGAGCTTGACGAGAATGACTGAGATATTAGCCGATCTGAGCGGGGTTGTTGTAGCCGCTACAACAACAACAACAGCAGTGGAACCACATTTTCCGCTCATTAAGTACTGCCGCCGAAGAAGTAGTCGGATTTCAGCGTGCCCGAAAGAACAACTGGTACGATGAGGAGTGTCAGGAAGCTGCGGAGAAAAAAATGCCACCTACAAGGCCACGCTGCGATCGGGCGCAACGCGCGCTATGCAGGACCGCTATAGGGATCTGAAGAGGGAAGCGAGACGTATTTGCCGCATTAAGAAGAGAGAGGCCGAATTACATGAGTGCGAAGAGCTTGAAATGCTGGCCGACAGGAAGAACGCCCGAAAATTTTACCAGAGAGTTGGCGACTTACGAAAGGTTTCAGGACCGGGCGTACTCCTTTAAGAGCAACAATAGCGACCTAGTTACCGATGTTCAGCACGTACTTTAATTATGGAGGGAACACTTTTCCACCCTACTGAATGGTAGCAGCACGGAAAGTTGTGGAGAAGAACCCGAGCCCCCAGTTGATGATCACGGAGTCGACGCTCCTGTGGCTGATTATGAAGAGGTACAAAAGCAAATAGCAGCTAAAAACAACCAAGCTGCGGGAGCTGACAGCCTGCCAGCTGAGATATTCAAATACGATGGCGAGGAGTTCATAAGGTGCATGCATAAACTCTTATGCAGAATATGGTCAGATGAACCCATGCCCGACGGCTGGAATTTAAGCGTGCTCTGTCCAATCCACAAGGAAGGCGACCCCGTCATTCACGCCAACTACCGCGGGATCAGCCTTCTAAGCAAAGGTTACAAGGTCTTATCGAGCGTATAGTGTGACTGGGCCTTATGTCATTCCCACGACATCCGGTTCTACGTACCGGAATGACTCGGGTTTTACCCGACCAAGGGCTGTTGTTCCGGCGATTTAACCCCGTTTAGGTCGGCGAAATCCGTCAAACGTTGCTCTATTCTAGGGCTACATCTGCTCCGTGCCCTTCTGCTCAGGGCTGGCTTTGAGTCCAACCCAGGACCAGAAATTTACACCTGCTGCGTATGCCATAGACGACTGCACACAAACTCCACCTCGGTCAGGCGCAATGCCAGTGGCGGCTGGAGTCACCTCCGCAACTGCTCGGGCCTGCGTACGCACCGGCAATAGACCACGTCGTTCGTGGNAATGCCTGTGACGGGTGGAGTCACCTCCGCAACTGCTCGGGCCTGCGTACGCACCGGCAATAGACCACGTCGTTCGTGGCCCCATGCTGTGCGAACCGGACCGCCTCCACGGCAAACCACCACCCTCCCATGCAGTACACAACCAACACGCCCACACCCCAACACAACACAACAATAGATCCACACACAAACACAATAGCACCCACACACCGCCGCCGGCAACTCCTACTCCCTCCAACAATCTGCTCGGTTTGTCAGTCCAGAATATACCGTAACGTGACATAAGTCAAGTGCAACTCCTGCCTTGGCTGATGCCACTTTAGGGCATGCTCATGACCAGTGTTGCCGTTTTGATACATACTTCGTTTTTTTCCTCAGTGTAAATTTGGATACCTTTTCCCATAAGTATTCAAAAGTTGAAGAAAATGTTTTTTATATATGCACGAGTTATTACAACATTTTTAACAGCTGGCTGCCCATCCTTCAAGCAAATTATTTTCCTTTGTTGTTGTCACTTTGAAAATTAATTTTTTAGCTACATAAACGTGCATATAATAATGCAGAGTTTGCAACATTTTAAGTTTTGCGACCTGTAGTAGTTAGCTGTAATGCGAAAAAATCTACTTTTACATCCCAAGCAACCCTTCTCTTAGCACTCAAAGGAAATTGACAACCATGCCGATGACTAATTTTCACCAATAACTTGACTGTACTAAAAATAACTTATAACTTGTAAATTTTGAGTTATATGTCGTTAACCGAGAATTCAAACAAGTTCTCAGAATTTACAGAAAAATACAAGTTTTTGGGAAATTTTTTAATTTCATAGATAGCTCCCAATCCACCAGTTTGATTGAAAAACATTGTAACCATAACAGCAGGAGATAACAATTTACTAAACTAAATGTAACAGGTCAAAATTAGTTTCAATTAGTATTATTTTGATATACTAGGAAACATTTTTGCATGTATTGTGTGGGAATCTAATCGTAGTAATAAACATCGAACATGCGGAAACTTTGGCTCGTTGTTGTTTTTGTAGCGGCTACAACAACCCCGACCAGATCGGTAGGTTACTCAGTCGTTGTCGTCACGTTCCACTAACGGCAGCCCTAGGAAGCGTGTGCTTCTATTGGGTTGGTCCACAAGGACAAAGCCGTTAGGGTTGTCGGGTTTTCCGGGCATGCGAAGAGATGTTTCGAGTCATGTGGGGTCTCTCCGCATGCCGGACACTCATTTGGCACATCCTCATTCAATCTACTCAGGTAGGAGTTTAACCTGCTGCAGTAGCCAGAGCGGAGCTGGGCTATTGTCGTTCGTGTCTCCCGAGGCAGATGAAGCTCCGTCTTGTCTATGTCCGGAGACGGTATGCCTAGAACGGCATTCACAGGTTACAGTCTACATAACTTGAGACTGACTCCCTGTGAATGCCGTTCAGGGCCAGTCAGTAAGCTGACGGGTCCAGAGGTTGCTTGTTGAACCTCTGGACTTCGTCCGTCAGTTCATATAGATGGCTCCTGACGTGGCTAGGCGAGGGCTCCTCTGCAAGCAGCTGACTGTTTGGGTGGCCACTTCTGTGGCTCCCGAACAGGAACTGCTTGCAGAGCATTATGTTGTGCTCCTTTATGGGGAGCATTTGTGCCTCGTTGTGGAGATGATGTTCGGGCGACATCAGGAGGCATCCTGCTGTCCTGAGTACGGTGTTCTGTACAGTCTGTAGCTTCGTCCACTGCGTCCTACTAGCCCCGGCGACCACACTGGCGCTGCGTAATTTAAAACCGCCCGGCCTATTGCCTGGTATGTTGCCAGCAACGTTTCTTTGTCTTTGCCCCAAGTACTGCCAAGAACTGGTGTGTCATCGACGTGAATTCCCAGCGGTAGCCTGACCTCCTTCGTCCAGGTTGTGAACAGGGTCGCAGAGGATTTCGTAGGGGAGAGGGCTAGACACTTTG
>NW_016160756.1:8751-16849 GCF_001687245.7 Rhagoletis zephyria | reverse complement strand
AAATTACCGTCATATGGGATGTGGGCGTGGTTATGGTCCGATCTTAAAAAAGTTCGGTTGTTGTTGTTGTTGTAGCGGCTACAACAACCCCGCCCAGATCGGTTGATATCTCAGTCGTTGTCGTCAAGTTCCACTAACGGCAGCCCTAGGAAGCGTCCAGCCTCTATCGGGTCGGTCCACAAGGACAAATCCGTTAGGGTTGTCGGGTTTCCGGGCATGCGAAGCGATGTTTCGAATCAGGTGGGGTCTCTCAGCATGCCGGACACCCATCTGGTACATCCTCATTCAATCTACTTAGGTAGGAGTTTAACCTGCTGCAGTAGCCAGAGCGAAGTTGGGCTATTGTTGTAAGTGTCTCCCGAAGCAGATGAAGCTCCGTCTCGTCTATGTCCGGTGGTGGTGTGCCTAGAACGGCATTCACAGGTCTAGAGTCTACATAACTCGAGACTGACTCCCTGTGAATGCCGTTCAGGGCCAGTCGGTAAGCTGACGGGTCCAGAGGTTGCTTGATGAACCTCTGGACTTCGTCCGTCAGTTCATATAGATGCCTCCTGACGTGCCTAGGCGAGGGCTCCTCTGCAAGCAGCTGTCTGTTTGGGTGGCCACTTCTGTGGCTCCCGATCAGGAACTGCTTGCAGAGCATTATGTTGTGCTCCTTTACGGGGAGCATTTGCGCCTCGCCGTGGAGATGGTGTTCGGGCGACATCAGGAGGCATCCTGTCGCTGTCCTGAATGCGGTGTTCTGTACAGTCTGAAGCTTCGTCCACTGCGGCCTACTAGTCCCTGGCGACCACACTGGCGCTGCGTAGTTCAAAACCGGCCGGCCTATTGCCTTGTATGTTGCCAGCAACGTTTCTTTGTCTTTGCCCCAAGTACTGACGGCTAGCGACTTGAGGACCTTGTTGCGGCTCTGTACTTTATTGAGAATAGCGGTTGCGTGCGCAGAGGAGAGCAGGCTGACGAATGTTACTCCGAGTATTTTGGGATTATTCACCGTCGGAATTGGTGTGTCATCGACGTGAATTCCCAGCGGTAGCCTGACCTCCTTCGTCCAGGTTGTGAACAGGGTCGCAGAGGATTTCGTAGGGGAGAAAGCTAGACACTTTGCAGTGAAGAAGCGAGAAAGTTCGGAGAGATACCCGATTACTTTCGAACACAGGCCATCAATTCCATTTCCAGTCGCCATGATCGAGCAACCGTCGGCATAAGAGACAATCGAGACTCCCTCTGGTGGTTGAGGGAGCTTTGAAATGTAAAAGTTAAACAGTAGCGGGGAAAGGACACCACCCTGTGGAACCCCCTGTTTTATTTTTCTAAGTTTACTCGATTTGTCTGTTAACATCGACCACTCAGATAATTTGCCGACCACCGTTTGAGCCTCTATGGGAGAGAGGAAGCCTCTATATCTTTTAGTAGCGTTGAATGGCAGACGGTGTCAAATGCCTTGACAAGTCCAGCGCTACTAGAATCGTTCTCCCGCAGGGACGGTTTCGGTTAAGGCCACGAGTTATCTGAGTGTTTATGGCGTTAGGTGTTGTTGTTGTACTGTGCACTTTACGGAAACCATGCTGATGATTCGCTGGGGTCAAGTGGTTTGTGAAATACGGGAGCAGCAAGGCCTCGAGTGTCTTCGCTACCGGGGAAAGGAGTGTTATCGGCCGATAAGAATCTCCTATGTTGGCAGGTTTCCCCGGTTTGAGCAGTGGGACCACTCTCCCCACCTTCCAGATGTCTGGGATGATGAGAGTGGCCATAGACAAATTGAGGACCTTCGTTAGGTACGCTACCCCCGCAGGACCCAAATTTTTCAGCATCAGCATGCATATGCCGTCGGGACCTATGGCTTTGGAGGCTTTCGCGTTCCCGGTGGCCACCTGAACTTCACCGCAAGTGAAAGCAAGGGGGGTACAGGTTGTTGGCAGTTTGTACAGCCTTCTGGTCAATCGACGCTTGGCTTTGTCCACCGGAGGATGCAGTATGAACTGCCGGCTAAAATAGCTCGCGCATCGCTCCGGGTCCCACGAAGAATGGTGGCCGAAAGAAATTTCGACTCTGTCGTCGTGCTTCGTAGGGCAGTGACCTCACGGTTGACCAAAGCTTACTCACACCAGAGGTGAAGTTGCAATTCTTCAGATGCTCTTCCCACTTCTTCCGCTTATGTACGTTTACTAGTTGCCGAATCTCCGCGTTAAGATCCCTGATACGGGGATCTCCGGGATCGACCTGACGAAGGCTATCACGCTCATTGGCTAGAACAGCCGCTTCAGCAGGGAAATTTGGGCGTGGGTCCGTAATACATCCTGGCGGTATGAAGCGAGCTGCAGCAGCGGTGACAGCCCTGCGGAACGTACTATCACCATGGTGGACGTCGGTTGGTGTGGGGAGAGCAGTGAAGGTGTTTTCAGTAAATTCCGCGAAGCCTTTCCAATCAGCTTTAGAAAAGTTGATATATGTTCGGTGCTCCGCGGAAGCAAAGTCGATTGGTTTATCCATCGAGATGACTATGGGCAGATGGTCTGATGCCAAAGTCAGCATAGGTCGCCATGATATGCTGTTTATCAGACCAGCGCTGACTATTGTTATGTCTGGCGAGCTTCAGCAGCTGCCCATAATCGTGGTGGGTGCGTCGTCAGACATTGTGCAGAATGTCGAATTGTCTATCTGCTCAGCCAAGTCAGTCCCCTACAATCGTTTAACAGGCTTGAGTGCCAAAAGATCGTGGTGCGCATTAAAGTCACCTCTGAGGAGCGCACCTATGTCAGGGTGATATCCTGGATGGAAATCTAACGCAGAATCCCTCCTGCCAAGTGCTACTTATGGCGCAGAAGCATATACAACAACAGCACTTAACGCCATAAACACTCCGATAACTCGTGGCCTTAACCGAAACCGTCCCTGTGAGAGAACGATTCTAGTATCGTTGGAATTGTCAAAGGCGTTTGACACCGTCTGCCATTCCACGCTACTAGAAGATATAGTGGCTTCCTGTCTCCCACAGAGGCTCAAACGGTGGTCGGCAAATTATCTGCGTGGTCGACACTCGTCGGTAATGTTTAGAGACAAATCGAGTAAACTTAGAAAAATAAAACAGGGGTTTCCACAGGGTCGTGTCCTTTCCCCGCTACTGTTTAACTTTTACATTTCAAAGCTCCCTCAACCACCAGAGGGAGTCTCGATTGTCTCTTACGCCGACGGTTGCTCAATCATGGCGACTGGGAATGGAATTGATGACCTGTGTTCGAAAGTAAACGGGCATCTCTCCGAACTTTCTCGCTTCTTCACTGCATAGTGTCTAGCCCTCTCCCCTACGAAATCCTCTGCGACCCTGTTCACAACTTGGACGAAGCAGGTCAGGCTACTGCTGGGAATTCACGTCGATGACACACCAATTCCGACGGTGAATAATCCCAAAATTTTCGGAGTAAAATTCATCAGCCTGCTCTCCTTTTCTGCAGACAGCTGCTTGCAGAGGAGCCCTCGCCAAGCAACCTCTGGACCCGTTAGTTTACTGACTGGCCCTGAACGGCATTCTCAGTCTCGAGTTATGTAGACTCTAGACCTGTGAATGCCGTTCTAGGCACACCACCACCGGACATAGACGAGACGGAGCTTCATCTGCCTCGGGAAACACGAACAACAATAGCTTAACTTCGCTCTGGCTACTGCAGCAGGTTAAACTCCTACCTAAGTAGATTGAATGAGGATGTGCCAGATGGGTGTCCGGCATGCGGAAAGACCCAACCTGACTCGAAACATCTCTTCGCATGCCCGGACAACCTGACAACTCAAACGGCTTTGTCCTTGTGGACCGACCCGATATAGGCTGCACGCTTCGTAGGGCTGCCGTTAGTGGGACTTGACGACAACGACTGAGATATCAACCGATCTGGGCGGGGTTGTTGTAGCCGCTACAACAACAACATCCGATGAGGCGGCTCTTGGTATTTACGGGCCCGTACGCGTTGGCGACGGCGAGTACCGCAGACGATTTCGCCCAACCAGAATAGCCCAACGGCGCTCTGTTTACTGCAGCAGAGTCGCCCCGTAACTCACAGCATCTCTTCGTATGTCCTCTAAATCCCACCTCGCTAACGCCCCTGTCCCTATGGACAAACCCCGTCGAGGCTGCACGCTTCCTGGGGCTACCGTTAGTAGAGCTTGACGACAACGATTGAGGGACAAACCGATCTGGGAGGGGTTGTTGCAGCCGCTATAACAACAACAACAATCGCAGCGAATTAAGTTACAGCGGCTCCGCTGGGTTGGCAATGTCGTTTAAATGGTCACCGACGCTCTAGCTCTAAAAGTATTCAACTCGGAACCCGCTAGTGGTAGAAGAGGAAGAGGGAGCCCCCCCCCCTGCGATGGAAATGCCAGTTGGAGAAGGGCTTGGCTTCACTTGGTATTTCCAATTGGAGTCAGTTGGCACAAAAATCGCTTAGGCGGCTACAGCGCCAAATAAGGAGACGAAACAAATAAATGCAAATCAAGCTGCGATTTTCTTAGAGGTTAAAGGCTAAATCTTCATATATTTAAATGGTTTACGTACCACTGCTTTCGGATATATCCTTTTCATGTCTACTTTATGCAAATGCTCAAAATGCGCCTTTCGTAAAATTTGAATTTCTGACCCTTTCAGACAAGGTAAACACATCTTGCACTCCGATTTATAACAAGATTTATGACATGAATATTTCGCACAGTCACTTAAGTTTACCGCAATATTTTTGTCAGACGTTATAATTTCATCATCTAAACGGCTAAAAAAAAAATAAATATATATAAATAAATTAGGTACTTTAAACTCTAATTGAAGTAACACAATTACAATAGGACTATAATTACCTTTGTTTAGCCCGTAGAGGAGACCCAACGCCAACAAGGTTGAAAACGCTGTACAGAACTTGCTCATATAACAATGCATTTTGCTTGAAGTGCGCTGATGATAAATTCGGTGACATATTAATCTCCATTAAATGAACTTTCAGTTCATCATCTACAATTAAATCAAATCGAAGCAGCTCAAAGAAGTTACCAGTTTTATAAGGTCGCATAGCCAATACAATATTATTTTTCTTAGCTAATATTGTCTCTCGCACTATGTTTTCAACTTGCGTCCAAATGACAGACGGTTCCATTGATTGATCACGCACATACGCGTCGAAAGAAGCTCTCATACCCCCACCAAATATTTCAAAGTATTTTATTAGAGAAGGAACTTCCCAAGTTGGTACATAGTCATTTCCTACTACATATTTCTTTACATTTTTGGAATCGAAAGGGAAATACTTTTCCGAACAATAACGGAACAGCACGTCTCCAGTATATATATATGATAACAAGGGATCGACGGATGTTATCACGGCATACACTCCAATGTCGAATTTGTGGCCATCGACCAAAAAGGGATTTTCAATAAATTCTTGCAAAAAAGTCTCACTTGAACTCAGATTTATAGAATTAGAAGAACAAATTTTAATGTATCTATGCTTATTGTGCTTTTCCACAAATAATGTATCAGGATTGATAGAAGTATATTTTAAAAATTCTTCTTTTTCTTGTGGCAAACGGAAGGCTTTAGGCATAAATGGTAATGACGCGGTAGAAAGATCCACTTTGCTCGTAAGAAAACCTATTCCGGGAATATGATTTACAGTTTGATGAGGTAAAAGATGTCGCATCATTTCTGAGATATTTTGAAAAGGATATTCATGAGCCCAAAGTAGATTCCAGTCAAGTTCATTTATTGAAGTTTGTGTATATCCTAACACTTCTAACAATCGCACTACGTGTTGCAGATGGTTTTCCCCTGCTTTAACAGGAGGATACATTGAAAATTTTATTGAAGTTTCAGAATTATTTGTAACTGGCCGTTCCGTATTAACTTCAAGATTAAAGCTGTGATTAGTATAACAAAATTCTAACACAGCAGCAGCACTAATAGTAATAAGTAGAAATGTT
The DNA here is from genome assembly GCF_001687245.7 of Rhagoletis zephyria. Taxonomy (NCBI): domain Eukaryota; kingdom Metazoa; phylum Arthropoda; class Insecta; order Diptera; family Tephritidae; genus Rhagoletis; species Rhagoletis zephyria. The sequence continues at coordinate 10,888 of NW_016160756.1, read as the reverse complement.
AGCATTGCACATACGGACATTTTTGGCGGTGTCGGAGACTCAGCACTTAACGATTTGAGAGCCTTTAAAACCAAAATATTACAAACCATCAATAACATATTACAAAAATTCTCACCATTTTTTCCAAGTCCATTTAATAGAATAAAAGAAGCCACAAAATAATTTGGGCAAAATTTTTATTTTTAAAAATTTCACTTGTTTGGATTAGTGATGAGCGATATTTCACTTATAGGGAATTTACATGATTCAACTTTCACAGGCGATTAGTTGAACCAAAAGTTGAACAAAAGCTGTGAGCCCAGGCGCATCAATTACAGGTGATAGCGATAGAGGCTATGCTTCTTCTTATGAGCACGCTTGTGTCCAATTATAGTCTGTTTTGCTTTGTTTACATATCCGCGTATACATACACATATACGTATATATATACCCGAAATCTTTAAGAGTGTCGGAATTTTGTTACGATTCTTTTAGAAATCTTTAGAGAAAAACATATGAAGCGGTTGACAGGAACTAGTAAGAAATTTCTGTAGGATTTCTTAAAGAAAATTCTTAAAAAAAATTGTGAAACCTTACAGAATTCTATGAAATCCTGGTGTGCAGGGTATACATATACATACGAATATGAATAGATAAAGATGTTGATGACACAAGGAGTTCATACCAACGGTAAATGTTTTTTTTGTACGATTGCTACAACCTGTATTTGTTGAATCATGGCTGTGAGGCGACCCTATTAGGAAGGCAAAGGGTTCATCGATATTNACATATCTCGTTGTGGTAATGGAGACGGTTGTGATTTAGCAACTGGATTTATTAAATCTTAATGGATAAATCTCTCAATGGAGACATAGTATTAGAAACGGTTTGATGAATATGCTGCCAAATGAACAGCTGATAAATGTAAACAAATGAAATGGCAAAAAATTGAGATGGTTGCGCCGATACTATTTAGAATTCAACGCTGGGCGGCCGCCGTCTTGAAAAAATCATTCAATGTTACAATGAATGGGTTGGCTTTCCTTTATGGCCGTTCGTTAAAGGGGCGGTGGGCGAAAGGTAAGTGGGCGTGGCACCTCTAACCAACCTTTTTGGAGAGGGAATGAACCGCCATTGACAAAAATGCAACCCCCGACCACCTAGGTCCCCTATGGATCCCTAGGGACCCCTTAGAAAAATTNAAAAATCACAATTTTCATTTGCGTTTATTCGCTTGAAAAATGTTAAATATTCATTTGCACAATACATTTTTATATACACATTTTTATATACAAGACATTTTTATAAAACACCCAGTAACCAAAATAGACATCATTGGGGCGGCAGCCCCAGGCTTACCACGCAGAAAGGGAATTCTAGTTACCTCATCCTTTCCCAAGGTTACATCACTGGGGCGGTGGCCCCGTTAGGTCACACAGAAAGGAGAATTCTACGTAGTAAGGGTTATAATCAGCAGGCCGAAGGCCGCTTACGCAGAAAGGAATTCTACGCAAAGATACTGTGGAAGCAAATAAGAATTGCGATTTTTGGCCATTTTTCTAAGGGGCCCGTAGGAACCATAGGGGGCCTAGGAGGTCGGGGGTTGCATTTTTGTCAATGGCGGTTCATGCCCTCCCAAAAAGGTCGGTTGGAGGTGCCACGCCCACTCCCCCTTCGCCCACCCCACCTTTAACGAACGGCCATAATGGAAAGTTTCCCCCAATGAATAAAACAGTGTGAAATTATATAGCAAACATCTTAAAAACATATATTTAGAAACGTAGTATTATTATAAAATATTTTAGTTACTTTATCACGTCAGTAATATAAAATATAATAAATAACTCTATCTGCACACTTGTCGTCCAATCATAGTTGCGTTATCGTCTCGCCCTGAAATTTTGAGCCGAGCACACGCATTTCAAAGGAGATGAGCACACTTGTCGTTATCGGCTAGTTATCGGCATATCGTAGAAGATGCAGAAACGGGTTTTTGCTAATTGTTGTGCACGCATTGTTTGTTTACATTTTATGGGGGAAAATTAGTGAAAAAGTTAATATTCGCATTAAAATTGTATAAAAATTAGTATTTTTTTACATAAAATCTGTGGAAATTATTAAAAAGTGGATAATTGCATTAAAATTCAATAAATGTGAG
>NW_016160756.1:0-8703 GCF_001687245.7 Rhagoletis zephyria | reverse complement strand
ATGTTAAATATTCATTTGCACAATACATTTTTATATACACATTTTTATATACAAGACATTTTTATAAAACACCCAGTAACCAAAATAGACATCATTGGGGCGGCAGCCCCAGGTTTACCACACAGAAAGGGAATTCTAGTTACCTCATCCTTTCCCAAGGTTACATCACTGGGGCGGTGGCCCCGTTAGGTCACACAGAAAGGAGAATTCTACGTAGTAAGGGTTATAATCAGCGGGCCGAAGGCCGCTTACGCAGAAAGGAATTCTACGCAAAGATACTGTGGAAGCAAGTAAAAATTGCGATTTTTGGCCATTTTTCTAAGGGGCCCGTAGGAACCATAGGGGGCCTAGGAGGTCGGGGGTTGCATTTTTGTCAATGGCGGTTCATGCCCTCCCAAAAAGGTCGGTTGGAGGTGCCACGCCCACTCCCCCTTCGCCCACCCCACCTTTAACGAACGGCCATAATGGAAAGTTTCCCCCAATGAATAAAACAGTGTGAAATTATATAGCAAACATCTTAAAAACATATATTTAGAAACGTAGTATTATTATAAAATATTTTAGTTACTTTATCACGTCAGTAATATAAAATATAATAAATAACTCTATCTGCACACTTGTCGTCCAATCATAGTTGCGTTATCGTCTCGCCCTGAAATTTTGAGCCGAGCACACGCATTTCAAAGGAGATGAGCACACTTGTCGTTATCGGCTAGTTATCGGCATATCGTAGAAGATGCAGAAACGGGTTTTTGCTAATTGTTGTGCACGCATTGTTTGTTTACATTTTATGGGGGAAAATTAGTGAAAAAGTTAATATTCGCATTAAAATTGTATAAAAATTAGTATTTTTTTACATAAAATCTGTGGAAATTATTAAAAAGTGGATAATTGCATTAAAATTCAATAAATGTGAGCGTTTTTACTATAAAATATGACGAAATTGTAAAAAGTGTCTGTGTGCATGCACAAAGCACATTTCAGGAAAAGAAAAGAAGAGGTATTACTGAAAAATGGTGTCTAAAATTTTTGAAGCACAATCTATATTTTAAAAATTGCAGCCTTTTGTAAATATCTCGCGAAAATATCAATCAGAAAAACAGAAAATACCTGCTCCAAGTGAATTTTTAGACGCCGAATGAATTGAAATATCACGACCGAGTGTGCGAAAGTGTAGTCGTCATGTAATCGTTGCATCATGATTGTGACGACGAAGCAACTATGATTGGACGACCAATGTGCAGAAAGCCTTAATCATTAAAACTCGCCCGGGTTCCCGTTGAAATTTCAATGAAATTGGGCCTTGGAACTTTAGGCTCAGCGAACCTACTACGGTATGCATTTTTATTCTATTTATAGCATGGATAACTAGATAAGAAACTCTCTCATTTTTTCTGAGAGCGCGCCCAGGAGCTCGTTTTCGTACTTGGCAGCACTGCCAATCCCTGGGCAGATAAACAGCTGACACGCGAAGTGGCGAGCTACCACTAGATGTGTGGAAAATGCATCACATCGAATTCAGTGGTTTTCTTCTTTCCGCATTTTTTAATATTATTATAAAGCAGTATTTGCAACTAAACGCGATTTTACTGGCAATGTAAACACTGAAATATAAAACAGATATGAAAAATATTGCAACTTTTGTTCGTTGTGTTTAATCTAAAATTTCTCTATAAATGCCCATACATGTTTTCGTCACAGTGGCTCTACTGGAGAATGTTATAAAAAATACACACTTCGACAGCCCTCTCACGAGAAAGAGTTTCATCTATCTAGTTATCCATGATTTATAAGAAGGGTAGAAGAATGGTAAATAAATACGGGGAAATGCATCCATATGAAGGGGTTTTCTAATTGAATTACAGAGAGTTGGAATTGAAAAGTTTTAAATTCTCCTTTTAATGTGACTACAACCTAACAAAATGTGAAACATCGGAATCCATCGATATATCGATGTTTTTCTGTCGATGTATTTTACCGGGCCGATACACATTCAATTTTCCCCTTCCAGTTCTCAATACTCTTAAGGCCCGACCATCTAAAACTTTGGCGTTGCGTTGGCGTTGGCGTCGCTTCAACAGCTGACGATGAATACATGAATTCAAATGCAGACGTCAACGTAGCCAGAAATCGGCAACGCTCACGCCAACACAAAGCAAAAAGATGGCCAACTCTCATCTTTTCGCGTGTGTTGCTCGTCAGCTATTGCAAATAAATAAAATTGTGTGAAATATTTTCCCTTTTTAATTAAGTGCGGGCAAGGAATATCGTTTTTAATGCAATTATTGATATGAAATATTAATTTATCTGTAGTTAGTATATTAATTTAGTGGCCCAAGCATTCGCTGCCATGCGTTCATTGTAGCAAGCATACTTTTAACGTGCGTTCTGTCAAACTAACGCCAACGCGAAAGTTCTATGTGGACCGGCGTTCACACTTTTTCACTAACTCACTCTTATTTATTGGTTGAATGAGCAGCTTGCTCTCAATTTTTCTCTTTCAATTGAGTTTCAATTTTGCTTTCAACTTTGATCAGCTTTTCAGCATTGGCATTCGAATTTTGTGAAAATAAAAAAATACTAAGCTTATGCATGTTAAAATGTTAATCTACAATGGAATTAAGATGGAAAATGTTCTAAGAAGCTAGTTAGTTATATTGTTTTCTTGAAGGCGACATTTTGATAATGAAATTGCTTCTCAAATTGAATGCTGCTTACGTAATGGCTTTCCGTTTTGATGATTTTTTACAAGCAATGTGTGTGGGGAAATTGAAAGACAAAAACTGATTGTGTGTCGTCAGCGTTAGCATCGATGTTCACATTTCCGATGCATCGAAACATCGATGTATCGATGTTTCCCCCCGAAAATTTGCTTACCTAATTTCACCACAGTATCAGTGTTGCCAAACATAAGCTTTTCCTACCAAAATTGGTAGGTCTTTTTTCCATTTGGTAGGTTGGTGGGCTTGATTGGCTTTTGGTAGGTTTCGGGACTACGAGCAATAGTTAGTTGAGAAAAATGTCTCCAAACATTTGAGCATTTTTTTACCTTAATAATTCAAGATACGCACCCGCCTCTGTGCAGCAAAAAATGTGCGCCCATCAATGCAAGGAAAGCTTAACGTCGAAAAGCTGCAATCACAACAGACGGCCAATTTATACGCCACTTGACTCCACACCTGCTTCACCTTCAACAATCCGACATACGCGAGCAGTGCAGCCACATTTTCCGATCATTAAGTACCGCCGCCGAAGAAGTAGTTGGATTTCAGCGAGCCCGAAAGAACAACTGGTACGATGAGGAATGTCAAGAAGCCGTAGAGAAAAGAGACGCCGCCTATAGGGCCACGCTGTGATCGTGCGAACCATGTGGGACCGTTATAGCGAACTGAAGAAGGAAGTGAGACGTATTTGCCGAATAAGAAGGGAGAGGCCGAAAGGAAGAACGCACAAAAATTCTACCAGAGGGTTACAAGACCGGGGCGAACTCCTGTAAGAACCACAATAGCGACCGTAGTGACCGATTTCCAGAATATACTTAAATTGTGGAGGGAACACTTTTACAACCTACTGAATGGTAGCAGCGCTGCAAGTAGTAGACGAGCCCGAGTCCCCAGTCGATGATGATGGAGTAGCTGTCCCACAGCCTGACTATGACAGGATCGACTCTCACCAGCTATTTGTCGATTTCAAAGCCGCTTTCGACAGCACGAAGAGAAGCTGCCTTTATGCCGCGATGTCTGAATTTGGTATACCCGCGAAACTAATACAGCTGTGTAAAATGACGTTGAGCAATACCACCAGCTCCGTCAGAATAGGGAAGGACCGAGCCGTTTGATACCAAACGAGTTTCAGGCAAGGGGACTCCCTTTCGTGTGATTTCTTTAATCTGATGTTGGAGAAGATAATAAGAGCCGCGGAACTGAACCGCTCAGGCACAATACTTTACAAGAGCATACAATTGTTGGCGTATGTCGACGACATCGATATTATCGGTAAAATCAAGGGCTACGTCCGTTCTGCCTTCTCGGGATTGCATGGAGAAGCAAAACGAATGGGTTTGGTGGTGAATGAGGACAAAGCGAAATATCTCCAGTCATACACAAACAGTCAGAGCATACGCGTCTTGGCACCCACGTAACTGTTGACAGTTACAAGTTTGAACAAGTAAGAAAGTCTAAGTTCGGGCGGGGCCGAACATTAAATACCCGGTGCAAGTATTCATACATGATTTTCACCTTTCCGAAAGCTGCCGCTACATGGCAAGCCGGGGTGTATCAATTTTGAGTAAATTAGCGTCCTTAAATTTCGAAATATTGAAGTTTCAAGCATTTCTGAAATCTACCATTATATGAAAAGCGGCCTCAATTTTAGTCCGATTTCAATAATTTTCAACGGTTTGCTTTTATGTGGCAAGCACAATAACCATACCGAGTTTGGTACAAATTGGTAGAACGGTTACCGAGATACATATATGTGATCATAAGTAGGCGGTGCAACGCCCATTCTCCAACATTTTATCACAAGCATATTTTTTGATAAAGAGTTGTTCCAAGCATCAATTTTGAATAAATAAGCTTTAATATTTACTGACTTATCGAAGATTTCGTATTTCTCCAAATTACCGCTATATGGGATGTGGGCGTGGTTATTGTCCGATATTGTTATTCGGCCATTAAGTATGCTGTAGCAAGGCTAACAACTGTGCCAAGTTTGGAAGAAATTGGTACAGGGGTCAGATTACACATGTAACCATAAGTGGGCGTGGCTACGCCCGCTTTTCAAAAATTTTTAATATTCTTATTTAATATTCGTATTTGTGAAAATTACTGTTATATGGGACACAAGTGCGCTCGGGTATAAAAAGTAGACGACTTCGTTTATTTGGGAACCAGCATTAACACCAATAATAATGTCAGCCTTGAAATCCAACGGAAAATCACTCTTGCCAACAAGTGCTACTTTGGGCTGAGTAGGCAATTGAGAAGTAAAGTCCTCTCGTCGTAAAACGATCACACTCTATAAGTCACTCATCATGCCTGTGCTGGTGTATGGCGCTGAGGCATGGAAAATGAAAGCATCTGATGAGGCGGCTCTTGGAGTTTTCGAGAGAAAGATTCTGCGAAAGTTTTACGGACCTTTACGAGTTGGTGATGGCGAATATCGCAGACGATTTAACGATGAGCTGTATGAGCTTTACAACGATATAAACATAGTGGAGCGAATTAAAATTCAGCGGCTCCGCTGGCTTGGTCATGTCGTTCGAATGGACATAAACGCTCCTGCTCTGAAAATAATCACCGCGGGCCGCGATTCTGGTAACAGACGAGAGGAAGGCTCCTCTGCGTTGGAAAGACCAGGTGGAGAAGGACTTGGCTTCACTTGGCATTTCCAATTGGCGTCAGTTAGCACAGAAGAGAAATGACTGGCGTGCTGTTTTGGACTCGGCCAAAATCGCTTAGGCGGTTACAGCACCAATAAAAAAGAAGAAAAAGTAGTACTGCCCTTTCTGTGTTGCTGGAAAAGAAGGGCGTAAGTATTTTTGCACAGAAATTCTTTTTGCGTTGGCGACCTTCGGCCACGCTTAGGGATTATAACCCCTACTAAGTAGAATTTTCCACTCTATGTTACCTGAAAAGAGATATAATGCATATAACAAAAACCGAAATAATGCATATGTGAAAAAACGAAGTAATGCTTACATGCACAGTTTCGGTTGAAAACCGAAATAATGCATATGTGGAAGTCGAAGTAATGCCTACATGCGTGCGACGTTGAAAAAGAACATTTGTTGTCAGTGAGTCGAAGGTATTTGTACAATTTGCTTAAAATATTAGTAACAAATAAGTATTTTTATTGCAAATTAAATAAAAAACAAGTAAGAGCAGCGCTGTTTTCGGCTATGCCGAAGGCTTCATACCTTTCATGAACATCTGCAAATTTTACTTTGACAGATTACTGCTTTTGAATACATCTGCATACATCGATAGAGGAGTTACATACTTATATAAAAAATCGCATCTAAACAATCAGATGTATGGAAGATATACCTTATATGGCACCAATCTAAGTGATTTTCACTGCTATGTGATCGGTATGTAAACCGGTAACACAATTTATTGGGTTTAGTTTCCTACATAAAGGAGATATATTGCAAAAACTGGTATCTGAACAATCAGTGCTATAGGAGATAAAGCTTATACAGCATAGATTTTGATGATTTTCTCAGTAAACTTTGTATTATTATTTATAAAATATCTTACGAAATTTATCGGTTTTAGCTGTTCAAATAAAGAAGTTTTACAGTAAAATCCCATATCTGAACAATCAGATGGATGGAAGATATATGTTGTAGTCATCCGATCCTTGTTATTTTCACTGTAAGTATTCTGTTAATAATGAGTGAAAATGGTGCGAAATTTCATGTTCCTAGCTGCATAAATGGAGGAGTTATGATAAAACACCTCATATCGGAACAATCAGTTGTATGGGGTCTGCAGGTTATAGTGACCCGATCTTTATTATTTTCACTGTAAGTCTTCTGTTGATAATGAGTGAAAACAGCGCGAAATTTCATGGTCCTAGCTACATAAATGTATGAATTATAACGAAAAATCTCATATCTGAACAATCAGTTGTATGGGAGCTATAGGTTATAGTTAGCCGATATTTTTAATTTTCACTGTAAGTTTTCTGTTGATAATTATTGAAAACAGTGCGGAATTTCATGTTCCTAGCTATATAAATGGAGGAGTTATAACGAAAAATTTTATATCTGAACAATCAGTTGTATGGGAGCTATAGGTTATAGTGACCCGATCTTTGTAATTTTCACTGTAAGTATTCTGTTGATAATGGGTGCAAGTACTGAAAAATTTCATGTTCGTAGCTGCATAAATGAAGAAGTTATAACGAAAAATCTCATATCTGAACAATCAGTTGTATGGGAGCTATATGTTATAGTGGTCCGATTCTTCCGGTTCCGACAAATGATTAATACATTATAAAAATACACTCACCTACCTAATTTGATGCGGATATCTCGAAAACTGAGAGACTAGATTGCATACAAACAGACGGACAGACAGACAGACGGACATGGCTATATCAACTCAGCTCGACGTTCTGATCATATAACTATACATTTTAATGGGTCTATCTCTTTTTGTTCTGGTACTTACAAACATCGGACCAAAGTTATAATACCATTTCATGCTCATGAAAGGTATAAAAATTGCTGGAAAATAATCAGCGCTTTGTTCTCTTTACTTATTTAAAGTTTCAAGCGTGTCACATCATAAGTGTAAAATGTATACATAAATTCAAAATAAATTTTCTTTCCAAAATATCTTTATTTGTATATGTTGGTTGGTATAAGCGTCGCTTGGGTATGTTCCCAGGACCCAATTAGTGTTGAAAGCACCATTTTGATACGCTTTCTCTGGGACCCCTGATTTTATCTGCTTTCATGATTTGTTGGGTTCGTCAAACCATTTGGATTTTCCAATGAATCTATTTAGGTTAGTAATGGTGAATTTGGAAATTTCCCCAAGATTTTGGATGGAAAAACTCCCGAGTGTTATCTGCTTTATTTGTGCCAATGCTGAGCAAAGATAGTGAAGGACCGTTTCCTTACTTCCCACAAGATTACAGCTACGGCACCGAGGGTTATACGGAAGGCCCATTCTAGCTGAATGTTCACCAATGAGCCAATGTCCCATTATCGTGGCTATTAATTTGACTATATCTATCCTCGACCTCTTGAGAAGTTCTTCTGTTTTTGGCTTGCCATAGTGCGGCCATATGTACCTCGCAGTTTTGCAGGTTTTAAGATTGTTCCAACGTGTATCAGCCATACGTGTGAATTGCAGGTGCAGTTCCCTTTTGCTGAGTCCTAGTGGACAATTTATAGTTACTGCCTCGGATTCATCCAAAGATGCTCCGGCCTTAGCCAACTCGTCAGCCCTCTCATTTCCGTGTATGTTCCTATGGCCGGGAACCCAGATGAGAGTGATGTCTATTAACTCGGCCACCGTGATTAACGCACGTTTGCAATCTCTGACTGTTTTGGATTTTGTTACCGGTGAGGCAAGTGCCAGAATTGCCACTTGGCTATCTGAAAAAATGTTTGCTTTTCGTACACCTAGGCGGTTCCTCTCTAGTGCTTTACAGGCCCTTTCGATGCCCAGTACTTCCGCTTGGAAGATACTACCAAAGTCAGGTAGTCGAAACGAGAGAGAGACATTCAGCGTTTCAGAGAACACCCCCGCACCCACACCGCAGTCCATTTTGGACCCGTCAGTATAGATTTCAGTGGAATTATCCTCGACTATCCTTCCCCTACTCCAATCCCGTCTTGAAGGAAACTTCACCTAAAAGCTTTTGCTGAAATCTGTCGTAGGAGATATATAATCTGATTGTTTACCTGATTCGATAAGCTTGTCAAGAATATCACTATGGCCGTGCTGCAGAGCCCTCCAGCAGCTTGACTCTTTGAGTCTGACTGCCGCAGACGCAGCAGTTTCGCGGATATGGAGTTCTGTGGGTAGTTAATGCAGGATTACATTAAGCGCATCAGATGGACACGACTTAATTTCGCCTGTAGCACCTGCACAAGCTGCTCTTTGTATACTGCCTAATTTCCTGACGTTGTATTGTTTATCTAGTGCTGGCCACCAAACTAACGCCGCATACGTTAGTATT
>NW_016160755.1:0-59914 GCF_001687245.7 Rhagoletis zephyria | reverse complement strand
TACAAAAATTATGGCGCGTGACTACGCATATTAATTACACCAGTGATTATTTTATCACTATCAAAAACAAAAGTTGGACTTTGAAAGGAAAATAAAAAATGAAAAAACAAAACAACAGTGAAAACTTTGTAAGTGTGAACACTTTCATCAGCCTGATAAATTTTAAAATTGATTGGTATAACGAAGCATCAGTGAATACTGAAAATTCAATTTTCTATCAGATACACACGATAAATATATACATTAGACTGCATCATTCCGCATACAAAAAAAAAAAATTGGTACTGTTTCTCCACCGGAATACTAAATACTATTATATTCTAAGACTTGCACCAAAATATTTCGGAAAAATTGTATGATTTACGTGAGCTGGATCGATTTGAAAATAGGTTTTTTGTGAATAAAGTTTAAAGTTTGTTTTAAGTATTTTTTGGCAAAAAATCACCTCAGATGACAAAACAGTTTAAGCTTAAAAAATTTGCATACAAATATTTAAAAAAAAATTTCAACGGAATCATAATAATAAGATTTTTGATGCTGTTTTTGAACTTTTTTCAAAGAATGTATCAAGAAAACTTTGAATAACTCAGCCTAAACTTTACCGATTCAGACTTATGAGATATAATTGGCAGGGAATTTGCTCACTCTTTTCATTTCTTTGCAAGTAAGCTCATTCAAAGCATGAAAGTGAAAGGTAGGATGAGCGAGCTTCATTCCATGTTGAATTAAGATGTATTGGCAATTGATAAAGAAAAAAATGGGAAGTGAATGATTTTTTTTTTTTGCAAAAATATAAAAATGGTGAGAAAATGCCTTTCTACTGATACATACCTCACAAGTCTACATCGGTATAGCTTTGGGCGCAGTTATTAAAGTTTTTCTTAAACAAATCTATGAAAAATAAAAAAAAACAGCAACAAAAATCGCATTATTATGATTCCGTTGAAAAAATGTTTATATATTTTTATATAGCTTTTAAGCTAAATGGTTTTGTCATCCCTCCATTCGTGTCACAACATCAAGAAGCAGAACCCGAATTGGAGGAGAAGCACGCATAATTACGTAGAAAACGTTTAAGCCTCAAATATTCAATTGTTTTATCGAGAGGTCAAGATTTGTACGAAATAAAAAACCGGTTTGTTTGATATAAAAAATCCGGTTTATTCGATATTCGAAAATAAAGATTTCAAAAAACCGCCTAAAGCTATCCAAAAAATCGGTGGGAGCCGGTTTGGAAAAGTCGACTCAATCGCCCTTGTAGGTAGGTAACATCACCATAAAATGGCATTCTCGATATTCCGATATGACCTCCATTGATCCCTTTAAGTCGTTATAAAAAAAGGCTTGGAAAAATGGCTGCTAACAGGTTGCATTAGGGGTCTGAAGGTTTGGCGTTCCCTTCCCGCAGGTGTCGTCATAAAAGTCGTTTACAGTATGCCACGAATGTGCGGGTTGTTCTCAATACTGGCGGAGATTATCATTTAACTAGTCGATTGTCTCATTGCACTTCAATAGTTTATGGATGTAGCCTAAAAATTTTAATAAATACCTATGTATATTGAAAACCCCCGTCTTCTTCCTTGCTGGGCAGACTGTAAACCAAAATCCAGGCCTTTTCTCGTACATTTTATTGCCTTTTTGATTTCCTAAAAAGGTAAGGCCAAAGCCATAAACAGAAATGAAATTTTCAAAATATTGCAGCAACGAAACCTTTAAATCATAAAGTAAATTCCAACAGCAGGAGACGAAGTCAATGCCAGTTGTTAACCGTTTTATTTTTATTTATGTTCTTACCAGCGCACTTAACCGTCTATGACCCGCTAGGGATTAACGAAATTACCAAAAAACACAAAATGCAATAAATAAGGACTAACAAAAAAAAATCTATGAAAAAACTCAAAAAGGCAAAGAAACGGAAGCTCACGTGTAAACACTGGGACACACTTCTTCTGTTCTACATCCTTCAAATTCCTTGCCAAAATGAATGAAGCGCAAGCAGGCTACGATAGCCATGATTTTGATAATTAAATTTCTGCACACACACAAATAACGCAAAAGTAATACAATTAAACAATAGAAATGCGCCAGACTAATTCACCAAAAGCCTCAAACACAAAGAAATTAACACTAACAAAGTGGCAACAGACGATCTAAGGAGAACAACAGCTACATATATATGTATATGCTGGTAAGCGCCCAGCCCAAAATAAATACGTAAAACGCAACAACAACAACACAAATGTATATGATCGCAATAAAACTTGCGAATGTAGCTAAAGATTTAGTTTGCTAAGTACAACAAAAATAACAATAACATTGCAACTATTGAATTGTAGCGAGTGGAGAGCGGGAAGTTTGGTATAAATGTGTGAATAGTAGACATACATATATACCCTCACACATACATATGGATGGGTAAATCCTGGGTGACGGTCGCGACCTTCGTACGCGTTTAACTAAGAAACTGAAAGATGTGCATTATAATTGCAAAGAAGAGTGCTATATTCAACAACAATTTTTGGAAGGATAAGCAGTTGAGTACAAAAATAGAAACAATTAATAAACAAGTAATTTTTAGCAAAAAAAAAACCGACTTCAACTCTNTGGAAGTCGGTTAAAAAACGGTTCGGGTGCAACAAAAAATGGATTTTTTTTTTTTAACGCATGTAGATATACTCAAAATTCAGCCATGCTTGCAGAAAAATTTATTTTCTTTGAATGTTGATATGAAGGTAAAAGGCCATTACTCAGTTTGGCCTTGGTGGCTTTTAATTTTTTTGCTTTTGGTTGTCTGTTTTAAGGATATGCCCATATGTAAGTATGTGTATATAGTACATGGTTATGTACATACTTACAAATGTGTGCATGTAAGCATAACTTGTACGAAGACTGGTGTTGTGGGTCGTACCGGAGCAATGACTTGTTATTTTCTACCGAAAATTTTACTTTCTTATATTTGGGGTGCAGCAGTTACTTTCTGGGCAGCGGAGTTTCGCAGATATTCAAGGAGTCCGCTGAATGCATTCTACATTACAGGGGATGCTGCAATTTAATTTCTTTGTCAGCATAAGCATTGCTTTACTCGTAAGTTACCGAATGTTGTGGAATTTTAATAGAAAGTACATATTTAAAGCGGAGGTGCACAACTTTGAGCGGTTGTGTTTAAGAAGCTTTAAAATCAATTTTCGTTAACTGGTACACTGAATTAATAAGAGCGTGAAATTTTTATATAAAATTTAACATTTCAACAAAATCTATTTCACCCTCCTTTGCTGCGTACACTTAAAAGCAAAAAAAAGTTAATCCTACTCGCGAGCATACTGTGTATAAAAAATATTAACGATGATAACATGAAATTGATTAAATTTACTTAGTTTGTAGTTGTAAATTGAAATTTTTTTCAGCTCAACTATTTCCTTTTCTGTAATAAGTACCGATTCACTTTGTTCTATTTCTAAAGGCACAATCATGTTTTTATCTCAGTAAAATTTAAATCGAAATGTACATTACAAAATTTGTGCCACAAATGATGCCAATAATTTCACGAAGCAAGTACTCGTAGGACTGTCGTGAAATCAACAGTTGAGTTATCTATCACTTTGCCTTCGACAATTCGAAGATACTTACATAGATGTCGCTAAACGTATAATTGAAAGTGGTTCGTAACTGCCAAACTGGCAGGCCGCCGCATCAGCTCATACCGGTTGAGCAACTAGTCACTCAGTACAAAAAAGAAAGGAGAAAGCAATGACTTTCAGAAAGGCCTTTTGGAAGACATTTTAACTCCTGAAATTATCTACTGCGTAGTATGTGTGACCCTTCAGCCGTGTACCCGTTCAGGAACTTGCACTTCTTTGACATTTGGCTGAAAATACAAATCCAGGACAATTTAAGTGCGGACCAGGACACCAGGGAAATTTATTTAAATCAGGACAAATCCTGGAAAACTAGGACGTCTGGCAGCCCTAAACTAGAGTGCTTAATGATTGGTTTGGCTTTTCATTGCAGGCATAGTGCATGTGCTCATACATACGTACACAAATAGTCGCGACGACATCAGTCATCTTTGCCTCAACAACAGCAGACAACAACGCACCAGACATTTCCGCGCCACTACAACTGAAATCAAATTCGAAGAAGATGATAAAGGAAGAGAAAAAGTCAGACCAACAGGCAGCAACCTGCACCACTTGGCAAAATTTGTTGGGGGTTGCAAATTTGAGTGTCGCCACTGCAACCTGGCAGTTGACAGCTCAAATAAACTGTTCGACATTATCGAACGGGACATGAACTCAAAAAAAAAAAAAAACCAAAAAATGTTTGCAAGGACAATTCGAATAATAATGCAATAAACATGAGCAGAAAAATAAACCAGCAAATAAACGAATTTTATTTCCGGTTTCAATGACATGGCTGCTGGTTAATGTTAATGTGTGTACTGTGCGTCAGCTGGGGTGGGCTAAAATTGTTAGCTGGCCTGTGTGGGAAACGCCACCAGCTCCGAAATGGTGCGGCGCTAGAAAATTTTGAATCATAACCGGTACGAGTTAATTCTTCTTTGCATGCTAGCAAATGGCGAATTTAATATTGCAATGTCCTACGAAGTATCGATTACTTTCCATATCATCTATTTTTCCATTGTACCGAACCGGCCCTAAATTCGACAGATGAGCACTAGGTCGAGTAGTTCCCAACCAGTTCTATATCGTCTTGAAAAGTGTTTAGCAAACTTTGTGAGCTATCATATGTTCTGTGAGTATTTTGGACTTATTTAGCGTATTTGCGTATCAATGAATAGAAATGGCTAGAAATAAAACAGGTAGTTCGATCTTTTAGAAAACGAAGCACTTTTAATTGTTCTTGCCTGTTGCATCAAAATATATTTTTTTTTAGAAAAGGTGCACTTAGCAATTTTTCACTCCTAGCTAGCGATGTGTAGTTTTAAAAAGTAAAACAACCCAACCAGCATTTTCTAAAACTATTGATCATATTCGAGTCTCTTTTGAGCCCTCTGCGCGATTAAAACAATCATTAATGTTCTCATATTCTGATCATAAAGGATTCTTTTGTCGGTGGAAAATAATACCCTACATACGGCTCTTCTTGACGAGGCGTTTATTACCTACTTCTCTGGTCAGTTTTGACTTTTTTTGAGTAATTTCTCAGCCTATTTTCATGTCGTTTGCGCTGCGAAAAAATAACTAATTAAATAATATTAAATTAATTTATAATTAGCAAATCAGCATATTTTATTGAGTTCATAAGAAGCGTTAATGAATGGACGAAATTTTTTGCATTTTTTTTTTGTAAAAACCATATTACAACAAAAACATAAAAATAAAATGTCTATACTCTATACAAAACTCAGAAAAATTTAATAAATTAGCCACCTTTTAAATAGATCTTCTGGAGAGATTTTAAATATGCAGTTGTATAATAAATAATAATAGATTGGCGCTTACACATATGTATGTTAGTGTTTGGCCGAGCTTCTCCTCCGATTTGTGGCGTGCAAAGTTTGGACATTTTATCTTTTTGTTTATGTCGTAATACATATGTATATGCTATTTTTTTTATAAACATTAGCGAAAAGTAATTAGTTAAACAACTTTGCACGCATTGTAAAAAGTTCTTTTTGCCAATACTTTTTTCGTAAAAAAATTAAAAATATTAAAATTAAGTAATCCATTTTACAAATTGCGCGGCTTCTTCGCCGTGTGTACTTGCAATGATCTTGTTTGTTTTCGTTTTTCCATCTGTCTTTAGCGGTTTACATATTTCTTGGCCTGCAATTTTGAATTCAAGATGGCAAATATCTAAGTTGAAAAATATTATTAATAGGTCATACTAATCATACATATCGCACACCATCTTCAAAGTGACATAACTCAAAATTATACGTTCTTCAGAAAATGCGAACAACTCTTTCGTAGCACATAGCACATGCCGATCATATGGGCCAGGGAGACTTTACCTTAGGTTTTCTCAATAAATTATGTATAAGAAAATTTTTAAAATTTAAAAATAATTTCAAAAATGCCAAATTTTGAGTTGTGTCACTTTTGAAGATAGTGTGCGATAAGTATATTGCAATTTTCTTACACCACGACTCGACTGATGCTGTTAAAATTTTACAAAAAAATATAAAAAATGATTCCTTTAGAAGCAAAGGTAGCAGAAACAATTTTTTTATTTTTTATTTAAAGGAAACGATCACATTTCTATCCCCAGCATAATAAATTTTTAATCACCAAGGGCGATCGAACAAGACTCAGTGGTGATTTTTATTAAAGTAATCTTCCAAATGCTAGGTGGGAAAATAGTTTTGTAAAAGTAACATATTTCGCTGCTTTTGAACTGGTGGGGATCTAATTACTATCGGACGGGTTCGTTTTTGGCGTTAAAAATCTACTACGGAACTATAGGGAAATTTGGTTCGCGGTTTCCCTGCAGGGAAATTGTAGCTACTACCATCTAATGCGGATATAAGGAAATAGACTGTCGACGATACTATCGTGGTAGTAAATGAATGAACGATAGCAAATTTTGCGCCAAATTGAATACGCAATTCTATGTGTATGTATGTATGCATGCATGTATCCTTTCGTATACATATGTATGTTAGAATTTGTTATATATCTTGTTGTGTGCGTGACAACCAGAGAAATGTGAAGCTATTCATTGCCAAAAGAAATTAAATTACTGGTATTATTTCGATGATTGCTAAAAAAAAATTGTGTGTCCTTAACAAAGAACAAGTTAATAACTACAAAAGTAACAACAACTGATTTTATTGAATTTCAGCAATTGTTCGCAGACATTCTTTCCGAAAAAAGTTAGCAAACTTGCTGGTATACTGCAATTGTTATTAAGTTACTCTTTTCCTAGCCAATGCACATTGTCGATGATGCGATCTGTGACCTTCAGTCGCTCAGTCGCTCAGTCGCCCTTACATGCGTATTATGGTTTTAACAACACTAATTGCGTAGCGGTCATGGTCACCACAGCAACCATTTCGTTGAACTCGCCTGTGGATGTGATGTACATACATATATACATCTACATGTAACAAAATCTATGTTTGGCAGTTATAAACATAAATACACACATATGTAAGTAGTTACGAGTATTACGTGAGTATAAGCTCCCTACAGCTTTGTGGCGCTAAACTTTCATACATACATATGCACTTGAAACAGGTGTGTGCTTGCATGGAGATTCAAAATAACCCACAGCCACCAGTTGCCAACTGCTGCATTGATCCATTCGTTTCACCTTAGCTGGCACGCAGAACATTGGCATTGACATGCCATATCCTTGTTACTGAGATTTCACACAACAGGATATGGCGAAATGCTGTAGGCACATACGTGTGTATCTACTTTTTTCTTAGTGGAAAAATAACTTTGTGAAATATTTTACATGGATTGTAATTGGCTGGAAGCCTTTTGAAGATTGATGAAGTTCCTCAAAGTAAATCAACTGCATAGTCGTATATGGAGTGGAATTGAGTAGCAAAAAAATGTGTGTTTGGAATTTATGTAGGTTTTGCTCGAGTACACTTGCAGTAACACTGTCACTCATAAGTAAAAAAGGCATGGAGAGTTTGACGTAAAATCAATAATGCTACAAAAATAATTTATTGCTTTCTTATTTAGTAGAACATACCATTTGCCTAGCGTGCTCTCGTTAAAAGTATAACGAGAGTAGTATTTTTGCACACGAGCCCCATCCCCGTATAGGCAAGAGTCCTTCAGTAGGATGAACCACTTCTAGTCTATACCCCTTCTATTCTTTTCAGTGCCAATTGAGGCCAATTGGAAATGCCCAAGTCTGGTCTTTCTATCGTTGAGGAGGCCTTCTGTATAGGTACATATAACCTCTCTGAAAGATTTCTTTTAAAATTTTTTGTATTTTATATATGTATGTATGCAAATAAATTATTTACATTAAAATCTTTCTTTGGTGGCTAACAATTTCTGAAAGAACCATGTTTTTGTAAAACCTTTTTGATCCTCAGACAAATGATACTGACCCGATCGTCGATTGCAGCGTTTTTGTCGGTTGATAGTCGAATAGCAATTATTCGAATAATCTCTCGAATTCGACTAACCGTTCATTTTAGACTAGCCGCTCACCATCGAGTAGTCTGGCAAACGACTAACCGCAATTATTCGATTAGTGACAGTTGTTTACAATAAAATTATCGTAATTACCGTGGTTGGGTTTTGTCAATAAACCTGGATCTCGTTTTATTGAAATAAAATAACGATTCGAAAAATCGCAAATGAACTTTTAGTCGACTAGTTGTTTGTGAGCGATTAGTTGAAAAAAATCGAAAATAAATGGTTAGTCGATTAATTGAAGTCGCCTATTTTTTAAAACAACTTTTGTTAACCGATTAACCGGTTAGTCGACGAGATTTACATCTGTGCGACACTATTAAAGTGAAATTTTCTTCGATTCATGTCCAGTTCGTTTCATAATATAGAATTATGTATAAACCATTATTCTTAGTCTTCGTTTTCATATTCGTAATCATATTCGTATTCGTTGAAGTACACACATATATGTTTTCGTATTCGTCGTCGTATGATTTTGGGTATTAATTTTCGTCTGTGTATCATCTTCGTCTTTGCAACAAATCAATTTACTATAAGTCAAAATGATGTGTTTGTTGTAATCCATACTGTCACTGTACGTATAATTTGTTAGTGTAATTTTTTACTTATATACGGCTAACACCACCCGCCTTGAAGTTTGCGCTGTTAAAATCTGCATGCTTTGCGGTGATGATCATTCTTCCACGGCTTTCTTTTAAGTAACGATACTATTAAGGGAACGCGGTGCCCATCACACAAAACTGAGTATGCAATAATTGCGGTGCATCGCATGCTAATTCCTGGTTCCCATACTAATTCCGATCATTGTGTCATGAATAAATTAACGGCACCCCTAATTTTGTATATGATCATTTGAGTAGGGCGTATTTTTTGCTTAAAAATTGTGTCCTATATATAAGAGGGTACAAGCTAATAATTGATTAAGGCTCTTTTACTTTTGGTATTTTTGTGGCACATTTTAACCCATTTTCACTATAACCTCTTAAAAAAAAATAAATCAAAAATACTCATAATCGTGGGAATCCTAGAATATAACGTTTATTATGAGAGGTGAAGATTTGATCTGACCCTAAACAAAAGCCCTAAAAACGTTTCACAGCTGTAGTTGGTAATTTTTTTTTTTAACTACGAAACGATATTTTATTTGGTAAAGAGAAATATGAAGGCTTTCTTGCTATATATCACTACACACACACATACACTGAGTCTTCTATACGCTAAATATCATCATCTCTTTGCCAGACTTCTTAAAAGCATCGATAAATATTCAATTAAAATTTGTCACTCGACAAGGGGAAATGCAAACACACCTCCTTTGTGGCAGAATGATAACCTTTCCTGAATAACTGTGAATAAATGTTCAATGTCAATTCACACTTGAATGCACATCTAACTGAACAAATGACAAAAACTGTAGTAAATTCCAGGCTAACCTAAACCACTGTCGCAGCAAGTCAAACGAACGCCCACCCAGAACATAAAAGTACGGTCAACTAACAAAACGAACTGCCACAAATATCGACACCACCACCGCCAGCGCTTGCTGCTGATGCCGCCAAGCGGGCATTCATGGCCCTCAACAGAGGGAAGTTGAAGTGGCATGGCGTTAATGTAACAACCGCTGCGAATGTCAAGCCGAATTTTCGCGACATTTTTCTGTTAATTTCAGTCGCTTTGTTTTAGCATTTTCTTCTTTTTGTTTGCACGCTGCTTTACTTAGTTACGTACTGATATTATATGCCGTGGTGGCCGTTGTTGTTGTTATTGTTAGCTGAATTGTCAATTTGTCTGTTTGAAGCTGTTGCTCCTGCCAAAAATTGCAAAACAGCCAAGAGCAGCGAAAGGGCAACCAGCCATCGACCCACCAACCGACCGACCCAACGGCCGACCACCAGTCTCGACCATTCGAATTGGCAGACAGTTACGACAAGTAAAACAACAAGAGCAAACAAAACAACAAAAAAAAAAAACACCATAAAAGCCGGCAACTATGCAACGTGCAAATGTTTAATGGGAATACATGTACATGGTGGTATTACAACAAAAACTATAACAATGTGAACACAAAATATCCATGTGACGACAGCAAAGGCCACAGCACAGAAAATGGTGCAACCGCCACACTCTGCTCAAATGTTCGAGGCGGGCATGCGCAATGCCCGACAAGCGGTGGTGGCGGTGCTGCTGCTGGATGCTGCAGCATGCAGGCAGAAATGCTGCCGGCCGGCCGGCAAAGCGCTGCCAAGGATGCGAAAAGGATGTTGCAGTTCATTAGTGAAACGTGCACCGAAAGCGACGGACAGCAACGACGACCAACGACAACGACAAGGTAACAAGGCCAGCGTGAAAACACTAGATATTCGGGCGAAGAGTAGGCAAATGGGCGAGTGGCAGCGGTGGCAGCCAACGAACGACCTTTTCGTTTGTGACTCTGTGTTTGGTTGTGCTATAATAAGCGGGCAGTGACGGTGGGTGTATAAACAAACGGAATTCTTCCATATTAAAGAAATAGAATTAAAAAAATACAATAAAGCGGGATTGAGAATTGGAGTTTTACCATTTTTTTTTTTTTTTGTATCGCTACTGGCAAGCGAATGTTTCGCATAGGACGCGGCGCGAAATTTGTAAATTTGTAATTGCGTTTACGTAGTTACATATGTGTGTGAGCGACAAAACAGTAGCGAAAATTCTGTTAAATGTAATTAATTAATTAAACGGAAATCAGCGAGCACTTTGTAAGCGCTTACACGTAAGTAAACATGCAACGAACATTTCGCAATCGAAATGGATATGGCAGTCGAAGATGGATTTAGGAGCAGCTTAGCAACCATCAGCAAGCGATTGCACACAAGAGTTCTTTGCAAGAGGCAATCCCTACCTACTCTTATAGCCACTGTGCTCTTCTTTTGGTTAGAAGAAGAAAATTGCAAACAATTAGCGAAGTGTTGTTTGGCTTAATTATACGGAAAGGTCAAAATCCAGCAGCCAACAAAGCGACCAGCCAGCCATCCATCCAACAAGCAGCAACGCAAATCTACCAAACAACAACAAGAACAACTAAGCGTATTAAATAAATAAAAAAAAAAAGTTCAAAAAAAGTCTTAAGACCACAACGTTTTGCTAGCCCATTCGAAACCGGTTTGGCGTACATTGAAACTAACTAGAAAAGATTCAAACCGAGTGTTTCTTACGGGCATACATACATACACTTTTACATACATATGTACATACTATTTTCCTTCTTAGCATTTATTCTATTCGCAACCGCACTACTTCGTCACTGCTGGTAGTGCTGAAAGTTCTTGGGGCAACGCTTTTGGCCAAAATGTGCGTACGGCTGACTGTCGGTTTTATGAAGACTGTGTAATCATGGTTTTCTTGCTGAAAGTCTTTAATGGATATAGGCAAATACATATGCATACATACATAACCTATCCCTGTAGGGAAATTAAGTAAATACAAATGCACTATTTTTCAATGCAAATACAAATGCACCATTTTTCAATGCACTATATCTCAAAAAAACTTTTCAAGAATACCCTGTTTCAGAATTTGGTTGAAGAACGCCCTATTTCAGAAACTGATTCAAAAATGCCCTATCTCAGCTGTCGATGATTCAACAACACCCCATATCAATACATTTTGAAGTTAGATATTTTTTAGACATTTTTGAACCGAGTTCTGAGATAAGGAGTTCTTCAACCAAATTCTGAGATATGATGTTTTCCAATAAAATTCTGAACTAGGGCGTTATTGAAAAGTTTTATGCTAGAGGACTGCCTGCCGAGATAGGTCGATCTTCCACTCAGCGGTCAATATATTTTGTGTATTACATATGTATGTAGATAAAAAAAAATTTAATTTAATTTTTTGAGTCTCCATAGAGGAATCTGAACTTGACCCTTTGCGACACGCCTTAAGCGTCTCCGATCGGGACCAAAATTTTTATGTGATGCCATCGACTGTAGTAGCATCGACATAGGGCTTGGGGTTTAGGAAATCTGATGTAAAAATGTGATTCATACATTTAAGGACAAATTAATATGTGATATCTTTGATCGTTGTACATATTACCGATTGAGGAGGTGAGATTGAGAAAAATCATTCATTTGATTTTTTAAAGGAACACCCTAATATACATACCTACAAAGATTTTCGATTGAGCTCTGCACGATTTTAAAACCAGTTAAAAGTTAGTCGTAATAACTGTGTTAAAAGCTAGCTTTTTTTAGTAGTCGACTACGAAATTCCCGACAGGGATGCGTATTTGTATGTAAGTATGTGTGCTGTAGTCAACAAATATGTACGTTTTCTTGGTCTACTCTCAATTTTCCCCATTTAAAAAGTGCGTACTCATGTACTAAGACAGTTGGCAGCTCGGCTATTAAAGACATTTGTGCGCACTTGAATTATTTTTTATTATGATTTGTTAATTGTAGTTTGAATTTAAATTTTATATCAAAGCTAAGTTAGGCTTTTAATTGGCTAGATTCGATTTACTACGCGTTATATAGAGTTTGAGCTATAGTATAGTGTAGGGACTAATAAGCTTATTTACGGCCGCACTCCTCAGCGTTCATTAGACTATTTCTTATTATCTATTTTTGATATCAAAGGAGCAGGTATTGAGGATAGAAAGCCAAGATTATCACAAATACCTATAGTGGTATGCAGTTTTGTAAACCATTCAATTTCAGTGTAACAAAGCACAAATTTGAAGTACCTAGGTTTTGCTAATTTCTTCCATACAAAAAAAAAAATTGCCAAACATACTTTGTATGGAAGAAAATGCGCGAACAAAAAATTGCCAAAATTCATTATACTAAAATTTAATGGGCTAACTATTCAACTATTCATGAAAATTTGTTAAAATTCGTTGATATTTATAAATGTTCTCAGAAGTTTGAAATTTTTTATTAACATGGTTTATTTGTTTGATATATGTCGATGGCTGACAGGAAGATCGACCTATTTCGGCAGCCAGTTTGAAAACGCCCTATCTTAGAAAACTTTTCAAGAATGCCCTTTGCTTACAAGTCTTAATTATTCAATAAATGAAAAACTTGCAATGGGTATAAGTGAGGAGCAAAACTGCAACCATAATACGGAATATGAACTTCCTTGCGATACAAATACATATGTAAGTATGTGTTCAAAAATTTTAAGATTTTTTTGTAAATAATTTAGTTGCGGATATACCATGTTTATTTCAACACAAGACCATAGAAATAACGATTAAAACAAGCGTATAGAGAAAAAAAAAATGCAAAAAATACGTAGCAACTAGATTTTCCCAGTCTTGCAGCCGAAGTTAAAAAAGATTTCAATTCGTTTGAATTTAAATAAATTGGACATAACCAATTTGAATTTATTAGTATTCCGAAATCTGTGGACACTTTTGCACACTTTTTGGATTAAATCTATTGAGAGTGAATACCGGATTTACCCAAAGCCATGCCAAAATTCTCAATATTTTTTTTATTTTTTTCACGAAATTTATGAATCGTAGTTGGGTAATGTTGGTGAAAAAAAAGTTATTGAATAGGAAGATTGACGCCAGTGATGGCAGATTGTTAGTAATTTTCCTTTTTAAGGGATATTTTGTAACAAAAATTATTAGAAGGGAAAGAGGGGACATTTCAAATAAAAAAGGGATTATCTTTTGACCAGGGACCGTAAACAGCAGTAAATAACAGTTACTTTTTTTCAAAAGGTAAACTTGGCCAGATATTTTTTAAGTTCGAAATAAAAGTCTTTCCGGATAGTAAACAAACCGCTTATCTAAATTAAACAAATTTGGTACCAAATAAAAGAGGACTTAAAAAGCGTTTAACGAGAAATAACGATCAAAGGCTACCACTTCTATTTATATATATTTTTTTTTTATAATTTAATACAAAAGAAATGCATATACCTGACCTGGCATTCCTCGTTTAAATATTTCAGTTTTAAAGCTATTTTAGTCCTATTTCAGTTGATTCCAAACTTGTGGAATTTGGATAAGCGGTTTGTTCATTATTAGGAAGGGACTTTTATTTTCGACTTAAAAATATCTGGCCAAGTTTAGCTTTTGAAAAAAAGTAACTGTTATTTACGGCCCCTGCTTTTGACACAGTTCAAATTCAAGAATATTCGACACGCTTACCTAATTAATCTTTCTCAAGATGTGATGTGGAGCAAAAAAAAAAATATAAGGGCAATTTTGAAAATTTTCCCACGTTATCCAATTCAAGCGCTGAGTAAGAAAGATTATTTTCAGTTGTAACTGGTGTTTTATTTAAAAAGCGGAACAAATTATCTGATGAAATTTTAAATAGCAAATGTATGTATGTGCTTCAATTTTAAAGTTTCCAAAAAAATCATATTCGCTTACACAATGCAAATAATTAGTAACTGTGATAGTTTTAAGAATTGCCAACACAAATGTGTGTATGCATCCTTCCTCTGTATTGGCGCTGTAACCGGCTATGCGATTTTGGCCGAGTCTAAAACAGAACGCCAGTCAATTCTCTTCTGTGCCAACTGACGCCAACTCGAAATGCCAAGTGAAGCCAAGTCCTTCTCCACCAGGTCTTTCCAACTCAGAGGGGGCCTTCCTTTTCCTCTATTACCAGCATCGCGGCCAGCGGAGCCGCAAGAATTTTTATTCGCTGCACTATTTCTACATCGTTGTAAAGCTCATACAGCTCATCGTTAAATCGTCTATGGGGTCGCCTTTCTTTGGCGGAGCACACTTAAATTCCAGTCGTCGGGTATGCGTTCATCTGACCATATTCCACATAAGAGCTGATGCATGCACCTCATCAACTGCTCGCCACTGTACTTGAATAGCTCAGCTGGCAGGCTATCAGCTCTAGCAGCTTTGTTGTTTTTCAGCGGCGCTATTGCTATTCGTACCTCGTCATAGTCAAACGGAGGAACATCTAATCTGTCATCATCGACTGGGGGCTCGGGTTCTTCTTCTCCACAACTTTCCGTGCTGCTACCATTCAGTAGGTTGGAAAACTGTTCCCTCCATAATTTAAGTGCGTTCTGAACATCGGTAACTATGTCGCCATTGTTGTTCTTACAGTAGTACGCCCTGGTCTTGAAGCCTTCCGTAACTCGCCTAACTTTCTGGTAAAATTTTCGTGCATTCTTCATACATTTCGAGTTCTTCGCCCTCTCGTATTTCGGCCTCTCTCTTCGGCATACGTCTCGCTTCCTTCTTCAGTTCCCTATAACGGTCCCACATGGCTCGCGTTGCATCCGATCGCTGCGTGGCCCTATAGGCGGTGTCTTTTTTCTCTGCGGTTTCCTGGCATTCCTCATCGTACCAGTTGTTCTTTCGGGCTCTCTGAAATTCGAGTACTTCTTCGGCGGCGGTAGTTAATGATCGGGATCGGTGGTTCCACTGCTCGCGTATGTCGGATAGTTGAAGAGTGCTCTCAAAGAGCAACAAATTGGCCGTCTGTTGTGATTGCAACTTTTCTTGCATTATTGGGCGCACATTTTTTGCTGCACAGAGGCGGGTGCGAATCTTGGCTACAACAAAATAGTGGTCCGAGTCGACGTTTGGCCCTCGGAGTGTACGTACGTCTAAACCCCTGGAAGCATGCCTTCCGTTTATCACAACATGTTCGATCTGGTTTCTCGTTTTTCGATCTGGAGACAGCCATGTAGCTTGGTGGATGTCTTATACTGGAACATAGTACTACATATTACCATGTTTCGGGCTCTGGCGAAGTCGATCAGCCTCAGTCCGCTGTCGGACGTTTCGTCGTGGAGTCTGAATTTTCCGACAGTGGAATCCCATCCTTACCCATCTTGGCATTAAAATAGCCTACCACAATTTTGACATCATGACGGGGGCAGCGCTCATATGTTCGCTCCAAGCGCCCATAGAGGAGATCCTTTGACGCTTCGTTCTTCTTTTCCGTCGGGGCATTGGCGCAGATGAACAAGATGTTGAAAAATCTTGCTTTGATGCAGATTGCGTCTAGGCGTTCCCGTCCCCGTTGAAAGTTATTATTTCGAAAATGTAGAGGATATTGTTTACTTCGGAACCGGCATCAATACCGATAATGTTACCATCCTTGACATCTGGTCGAGAATAACTCTTACCAAAAAATGCTAAATAGTTTGGCCTCAGTAGCCAACCGTGTATGGCGCGAAGACTGATGATGAGATATATAGATGATGATGACCGATGAGATAGCCTGACTGACATTTAAAATAAAATTTAGGGACAGCTCAGAATGCATTACTAGAATCTAAGCGGTAATAGCCCGAGGCACGACCTTTAAATTCCTTTACTATAATACGAGGTGCATAGCAACATGAAGGTGTAAGGAAATTTTCAATAGCATTTATTTACAGATACTTTATTATTTATCAAAATTTTTTTTTGTAGATAGGCTTCTCTGGGTCTCAAGGTTTATATTCAATGAATTGTTTACAGTACAGCAGATTATGGAATGAGCTTTTCAGCGAATTCAAGTACAGCAGCTACGCTGGCTTGCTTATACCTTATAAGTGGACACAAACTCACCACTCACCCGATGGGTGGTGGCTCCTCTGCGGTGGAAAGACTTGGTGGAAGAGAACTTGAAGCGGCCAGAACCACTTAGGCGAAGAAGAAGAAATAGTATTTGATTGGACTATTCTCAGTTATCTCCCACCAGACAATTTTTGTTGCCGGCAATAAGAAAACGTGCCACCCTCGGCAACTACTTTATTGCCGGTAAAATCGCTATGGTATCGATTTCTTATTACCAGTCGCTCTAAAAATTCCGCCGAAGGCAACTAGCCTGCTGGAGTCGTTTTTTTTTTATTACCTGAATGAGTCGTTTTCTTATCGCTTTATTATTGCTACAGGCGAGATTTGCATATTATAACTTGGAACAATTTTACTCATTTTAATATTTCATTTCTTTTTGATTACAAACTTGTAATTTCAAAACGAAATTAATTAATACCGTCGCTATGGCGCTTCCTATGTTTTTTCAATCCTACGTTTGGCATAAATTGGAGGCTTTTGAAGAATCCTGTTGACGCGAAACTCGTCGGTTTGGGAATTTTTTATAATATCTTCCTAAAATGGCACAAAAGAAATGATGTTGCCGATTTCTCGACACGGCAACAAATTGGCGAGTCGCCTATTTGTCATGTTTTGCATGGTAGGCAAACATTTTCAACATACTTTCTCGTAAATATCGTTCTTAAGTATTTTGCGGATGGGATAAAACTATTTGCAAAATCATACATTGTTTAAAGGGCCACACAAGTGCCAATGTTGGAATGACCGACCAGTAATCATGATGACAACGATGACGAAGAAAAAGAAGACAATGACAAAAGCAACGCCATTGATGACACCTGTTCAACGGCCTCATACAGTAGGTAATGTAAATAACACAACGCCATACCAAGTCCATTGTAAAGTTGCAATTGCAAAAATCTAGCTGCAGCTGCGGCAGAAAGGATTGTGGTGGCTGAGAATGCAACTTACATACATACATACATAGTACTTAGATACTACGTAGTACACGTAAGTTGAGTAAATCAGAAAAATATGCTAAAAATTGCGAAAACTACACAACCACAAAGAACCAATAACTAAAAGAACTAAGTTGGTTTTTTGCTCGATTTTGTGGTTGTTGTTGTTTGTATTTGAGATTATACATATACCTACATACAAACAAGCATACACATAGGCCAATTTTNCATGGTAGGCAAACATTTTCAACATACTTTCTCGTAAATATCGTTCTTAAGTATTTTGCGGATGGGATAAAACTATTTGCAAAATCATACATTGTTTAAAGGGCCACACAAGTGCCAATGTTGGAATGACCGACCAGTAATCATGATGACAACGATGACGAAGAAAAAGAAGACAATGACAAAAGCAACGCCATTGATGACACCTGTTCAACGGCCTCATACAGTAGGTAATGTAAATAACACAACGCCATACCAAGTCCGTTGTAAAGTTGCAATTGCAAAAATCTAGCTGCAGCTGCGGCAGAAAGGATTGTGGTGGCTGAGAATGCAACTTACATACATACATACATGGTAGGTACTACGTAGTACACGTAAGTCGAGTAAATCAGAAAAATATGCTAAAAATTGCGAAAACTACACAACCACAAAGAACCAATAACTAAAAGAACTAAGTTGGTTTTTTGTTCGATTTTGTGGTTGTTGTTGTTTGTATTTGAGATTATACATATACCTACATACAAACAAGCATACACATAGGCCAAATTGGCATGGAAGCTGATGGTCTTGGCTTGCACGAGATCTGTGCAGAAATCGCGCGATGGCGCGCACAAAAAGGCAGACAGACAGACAGACAGACAAGCAGAGACATTACTAAGTTCTCTTCGTACTGGCTTGTCACACTTACATATCTACATACATACGTACATAAGTATGTGTGGACACATGAACATATGTTTGTTTGTATTATCGGCTCATATGTGCGTTTACTTTTTCGCTTGTTTAATGTGTTCGCATGTATGTAACTGCTAGCAGCCGAAGTAGTGGAAGAAGCAGCTTAGATTTAAGCCATGTCTTCTTCAAGTGTCTACTTTTCTTCCTCGTCGTCCGGCTCGTTAAGTTTGCTTCGGTAAGTTGGTTGTTTCGTCTTGCGTTCTTCGATGTGTTTTTTCGGTCCTCTACCACTTAGGCTTAATGTTCTCTTCACAGCCGCCTCATGAGCCATATGATCGGCTTGCCTTGGGGGCTGGATGTTGCGTCTTCGTTGTCGACTTTAGCGCTTTGGCTTCTTCTTGTTTTGTTTTTTTTTGTATACAACACCTTATTCAGATTTTCTGTTCGTTTTTATTCTTGCTGTGTAAAACGGCTTCTTTGGCCTGCCATTCTTGGCAAAAACCAAACCGAGCTTCAGTGCGTTTTTTCTTCATTCCTGGCTTTTGCGAATTTGTGTTGTCTGCACGACCACCGCCAACAACACAAGCAACAACATCATCATCCCGCTGCTACAACAATTTCTTACATTGCCAGCCATCAGCTCAAGCAACACCACAGCCCCATCCACAGCCTCAGCCCCAGCCAAAGCTAAAGCTATCGTCGCTGTCGTGCCGTCCGTGACCACGAACTTGAAAATGAGCCGCAGCGCGCAGACCAAAGACAAGTCGAGGCAAGCCAAACTCCGAACATCGCCACCACCGGTCAGCATACAAACGCCCATACATGCACATACGATTCGCGCGCTTATAACCAGCCAAGCGCGCGCTGTGTAGAAGAAGTGTTGCAACAGCAAAGTTGCTTGCTGGTGGTGCTGCTGCTGGTGCTAGTGCTTGGAGTAGCTGTTGCACACCAGTGGTCGGAAAAGTTGCCGACCATCGCCAAAGCCGGCTCATTCCGTTTTGGTTTGCTCATGACCATCAAACAACATTCGCGGTCGCGTTGCGACGGCGCTTGCTTCTAAACCTAGCGCTGGAGAAGCGCACAGTCAAAGCGCGCTCGTGGAAAGCTGCTCATTTGAGTTGAGCCGAAGTGTGCCGGCTAGCACTCAGCATGTTCTTGCACTCACGCGCTTTTTGCACTCTCTCGCTGTTGCGGCGCTGTAGCAGCGGTGTTGTAGGGTGCGCGTCGTCGCAGACGCTGGTAGCGTCTTGATTAAGCCAACTTTGGTTCATGGCCATTGTCAAAGCCAAGAGTAGTTGAGGTGCTTACATCGTTGCTGTGATATCGCTGCACTGCATGGGTGCTGCTGGAAAGCAGTTGTTGATTATTTACTTTTGCAAAGTTTTTAATTAGTTGGAGAAGTATACGCAATATAATTTTTATCAACTTAGGTTTCTCAGTTTTATTCACTAAGTATTGTGAGCGCTCGTCTTCAAGCGCTATGCAAGTGCGCTTCGCTCCGCTATACGTTCAAAAACGAATCTAGCCACTTAGCGCTGCTCTAATGCACGCATATNCAAGTCGAGGCAAGCCAAACTCCGAACATCGCCACCACCGGTCAGCATACAAACGCCCATACATGCACATACGATTCGCGCGCTTATAACCAGCCAAGCGAGCGCTGTGTAGAAGAAGTGTTGCAACAGCAAAGTTGCTTGCTGGTGGTGCTGCTGCTGGTGCTAGTGCTTGGAGTAGCTGTTGCACACCAGTGGTCGGAAAAGTTGCCGACCATCGCCAAAGCCGGCTCATTCCGTTTTGGTTTGCTCATGACCATCAAACAACATTCGCGGTCGCGTTGCGACGGCGCTTGCTTCTAAACCTAGCGCTGGAGAAGCGCACAGTCAAAGCGCGCTCGTGGAAAGCTGCTCATTTGAGTTGAGCCGAAGTGTGCCGGCTAGCACTCAGCATGTTCTTGCACTCACGCGCTTTTTGCACTCTCTCGCTGTTGCGGCGCTGTAGCAGCGGTGTTGTAGGGTGCGCGTCGTCGCAGACGCTGGTAGCGTCTTGATTAAGCCAACTTTGGTTCATGGCCATTGTCAAAGCCAAGAGTAGTTGAGGTGCTTACATCGTTGCTGTGATATCGCTGCACTGCATGGGTGCTGCTGGAAAGCAGTTGTTGATTATTTACTTTTGCAAAGTTTTTAATTAGTTGGAGAAGTATACGCAATATAATTTTTATCAACTTAGGTTTCTCAGTTTTATTCACTAAGTATTGTGCGCGCTCGTCTTCAAGCGCTATGCAAGTGCGCTTCGCTCCGCTATACGTTCAAAATCGAATCTAGCCACTTAGCGCTGCTCTAATGCACGCATACAACCCAAAATGTTCACCTCCGCTAACCACCCAATTGCATATTTGTGCTTCCGCGATTTTTCTGCCTAAACTCGCTGCTTATACGCCAGCAGCAGCAGCATCTCAACGCAGCGTTCTAACCGCGCGGTTCAAACATTCAAACATTCAAACGCGCATCTCTGTGTTCGATGCGGCTTGACTTGTTACTCATTTGGTTTGATGCTCGTTAGCTTCTGGCTTGCGCTAGCTGCCTTGCTCGTTTGCGACGCGGCTCGAACGCGCGCGTGACTCGCACTTTTGCTGTGGCTGCGCTTGCTTGCTGCCGGCTGTATGTGTACATACGTCGCTGCCGCTGCCGCGCTGTTGCTGATTTCTTGCTCGCTGGCGAAATTCATCATCGTCATCACCATCACCATCGTTCGCGCTTAATATTTCAACGCGTGTGTCCATCTTCGCTCGCCGCTGGTGCCGACTACGTCGCTGCCGGTGATGTTAGCCATCGCTGCCGCAGTGTCATATCCAACACCAAAGTAACGTCAGCCAGCGCGCGCGTTCGACGTTTGGCTTTTATGGAATTGGTATATGGTTGTCGCTTTTCTACAAGCCGCCGCGCTACGGAGGCTATATAAATAAGCGTAGAGGCGCGGAGACTCCGAGTCTCTTTCAATTAAATGAAGCGGTGGTGTCAACAACATCCAACAGCCCACAGCGCTGGTCGTCGCAACTAGCAACAAGCAATTTCTTGCAATTTTTTCAGTTTTTGCTAATTTAAAACTATTTGTTTTTTGTCAGTCGAAAAAGTAAAAGAAAGCATAAACTAATCAACGCAAATTGAATTAGCAAAAAATTGGCGAACTTTTTTTTTTTTAAAAAGAAAACAATATCGCCAAGTGACTGCAAAAGTGTAAATGCTTTTTGGGCAGCTTAGTTTTTTTTTTTATTGAAATAACTGAAACAAGTGTCACCCAATTAAAAGTTGGAAAAAGCAAACGCGGTTGAGAAAATAACTTTTGAGCGAAGGAAATTTCAAAATAAAAATTTGCAAGTGTAGTGCGAAAAAGTGCTAAAGGGTGTCACAGCTAAACTGTTTGAGGATTTTTAAAGTCAAGCTGCTGCCAATGGAAATGGATTAACCTGTAAACCGTGCGCGGAGGAGTTCACTGAAAATTAAAATAGTCAAATATTTGAAAAACTTCTTAACGGAAAAACCGCGTACTTGGACAATCCTCGTTGTGCCACAACTCAAATGGAAACGAAATAACAGTGTTTCATATTCGTTTTCTGCCCGAAAAGTGAATTTAAAAATTTACATTTGCATAATTAAGAAATAAGAAGAAATAAACTAGCAACCTTTTGCAATCAAGTTGTGTGCAATTTTTTTTGAAAAAGCACACAAACACGTCGACCACGAGAAAATTCGAATTCGCAAGTGAAAGAGGTGAGTTTTGAATAGTCACAAAAAAAAAACCGTAAGATATTTTAAACGAATCCTGAAAGGATACAATTTTATGTACATATACATATAAGTGTGGTTCAAACTATTGTCTGCGATAAGTGCAGATAAAAATGTTGAATATCAAGAGTAAGTTCAAATAATTACATACGCGTTGAAGATTAAAATGGCAGCCTTTGTGGCATACTTTGTGGCATACTTTTCTGTTAAATTGTGAATTTATATGAAACTTTTGAGTAAAAAAAATTTACATAAGTGCTTTTGTTAACTAATGATTTGCAATATTTTTATTTGCGTTAACTGCAGTCAAATGAGATAGGGAAAAAAATATTTAAACAAAGCTTTATAAAGAGAATATTGGCAGATTAAAATAACCATTTAATTAACTAATGAAAGAATTTATTTAAGGTTAAAAAAAAGAAACAATTTTTGTTTGTACTAGATCTTTTTACACAAAATATCTCGTAGTTTCGAAGAAGTAGAATATTTTATGCATGTGCATGAAGAATTAAAAAAAATTTAAAAAGTTTAAAAATAACAAAAATTTAAAAAAGCAAAATATTTTGAAAAAATAAATTGTTCTAAAACTGCAAAGCTTCCTAAATATCATAACTTTTAACAGCTACGACAACAGTTAATTTTGTTATTATTATTTTTTTTTTTAGAGTTATAAATATTCTTTGCTGCAGTAATTTGGTATTCACAGTATTATTTTTTAATCTAAATTAAAAAATAGGTACCTATATTTCAAAAATTTTCTAAAAAAAATTTACAACAAATTTTCAAAATTGTGTTGAAAAAGGCACACGTTTAAACTATTTAGGAATATATTTTAATTTAAGCATTGCGACAACAAATTACGAGTCTAAAAATGTTCCTTTTTTACTTTTTGAGCACTTAACAGCTTTGATTAGTGGTTGATACAAAATTAGAAATAGTTTGTAGTTAGGCCAATTTTTTATTATTTTTTCTTTGGTTTAGCCAAAACAATTTTAAGCAAAACCAGCAAATTTTAATAAAAAATATAATGCTTTTTTTCAAATAACAGAAGCGAGTTAACTATTTGAAAAAATAATGCTTTTCACTAGTTTTTTTGTAAAAAACCAATTTTATAATATTTTGATATTTAAAAAAATTCTAACTTTTCAGCACTTTCCAAAATACGAAAATTTGCTATGTTGATTATAAAAATTGAAAAAAGTACATACTTAAAATATTATCCCAAAAATTTATTTACTTACATTAGAAAAATTAATTCAAAGAAGCATTTAAAAAATAAAAGTTTAAATATTAAAAAAAAGCATTTGAATTGAATCAAAATTTTCAAGTGGTTTGTTTGAGTTTAGTGGCTATGCATAATATGCAAGCAGCGAAAATTTATTCAGATATTTATGGAAAAAATTTTCATATATACATACATACAGTCGATGTCAAATGTCCGTGAACGGCTTGTACTAATATAATATTCACAGTTATTTTTATTAATTTTTTTTTCATTAATTATTTAAGAAAATGCAGTTTATTCAGTATAATAAACCATATATCGCTAGCTTAGAAAGAAAAGTTGCTAAGTCCCATTTTAAAAATTTTACAGGAGAGGAAAAAATCTTCCTATAGCAATTTTCTTTAACTATTTCACAAGACTTTGAATCAAACATTTTGCGCGTTTAAAGCACGGCAAAACTCCATAAGAATCAGAAGGATTTTATATTTTTAGTAAAAGATGTAGTATTATTTTCGCCTTATCGGATTTGAGGTGCTTCTTTTGGACTTAGCAAATTTTCCTTTTATTGCTCATGAAGAGGAAAAAATAAAACAAGTACCTTTATAGTTTTCGAAACGATGCGTATTCAATTTCTCTAGCCTCCTATATCAAAATATGAGTTTTCATAAAAAGTGGACTTAGCAACTTTTCACTCTAAGCTAGCGATATATCAAAGTTTCACACTTCATATAAAGTTCACAAAATTCTAAAAATGTTCATACAAATTTCAAAATTTTTATTCAGAATTTCTAGAAAAAATGAGTATACAGTTTTGTAGCTCGTTCAATATCAGTAAAAAAGGTGCATTTTCTTCCATATAAAAGAGATTTTGATAGTGCGTTATATGGAAGAACGCGCGCAACAAGCTCAAGAAAAAATCTAATAAAAAATTATAGTTTAAAATACTAAAACCTCCCTATTATAATTGCCATTCGTACTTTAATCAGGTATGTAACTTGAGAATAGAAATCGCTGCATCTTTTAGGCGCATCAATATTACATAGTTACATCCCGAGCTAATAAAAGGAAGGTAAAAAAATCAACGGTAATTTTTAATGACTTGAAACTTGCGCGGCTAAAAAACTACATACTCCAACATTTTCTGGAAATTCTGAGTAAAAATTTTGAAATTTGTATGAATTATTTTTGATCTTTTGTGAACTTTATATAAAGGCTGAATTTCTTTATTCATTCTAAACGTTTGGAATAAACTTTTTTGTTTACTTATTCTTTAGAACGTTCCTGATGATATGTTAACGTATATTTCAAACGCATTCTGTTTATTCCGGCTGTGAAATGGGATTATCCGGAATGTATAAAGAAACGCAGCCAAAGTGTAAA
Organism: Rhagoletis zephyria; assembly: GCF_001687245.7. Taxonomy (NCBI): domain Eukaryota; kingdom Metazoa; phylum Arthropoda; class Insecta; order Diptera; family Tephritidae; genus Rhagoletis; species Rhagoletis zephyria. Next base: position 35,027 of record NW_016160755.1, on the reverse strand, counting down.
ACTTTGATTTATATGGCTTTAAGTACAGAATGAACTATATTTTCATAAATAATTAATGACAAAAGTTTTCCATGAAAATTATTGAGAATATTATATTAGAACAATTGACACCGACCATATGTATTATAATGAATAAATTTATAGAGCTAATCATCCTTTAGAGGCCGTCATATTTCTCAAAATAATAATAAATCTACAAGTGGAAGCAATATTTTATTCTTCCTTAGCATCGGTGTTTTTGTGTTTGTTTTTATCATTTGACCTTTTTTGCTTCTAAAACTTAAGTTTAAAATTTATAATCACAGTTTACAACAGCTTCGGCTAGTTAAGACGGGTAGATAAACGCCCATTGTGTTGCCCAGGAGAACATTTGGCCAGACCTGAGCCTACAAATATATATTTAAATAATCCCGATTTTCTGGCGAAGTCTTACGTAATCACCTGATGATGGTTTCCTCTAGTTTTTCAAGCCCTCATAAAGTTGACTACCAGAAACTTTACCAGAGCGCAATGCATTCACATAGGAAGTGCTGAATGCGTCTACTTCCACCGCATCTCTATAGCTTCTAATCGAACTTGGCGGTCATGTGGCCGGTGACCCAGTGTTTTGTTACTATGGCCTTCAGAAGCTGAGCGTTCGGTTTCGAGAGCTTTAGCATACTTCGTGCTATTCGTTCATCAAGTAGTGGCCAGAGTTAGGATAACAATCGCGAGCTAGTCATCATCGACTCAAAGCCTTGATATCACCTTGATCGCCCACAACAAAAACGTGTTTTGATGGATGCACGGCAATTTCATACTTCATACTTTTTTTGACGGAAAAAACGGAAAATATTAAACAAAGATTTTTTTCTAAATATGTGACTTAAAATAAATACATATAGGTATGTATGTATTCTTAATTTTTTTTTCAAATATTTGACCTTTAATTTGCAATAACTTCAATTTAAAATATTTTAGAAGCATTTATAACACCGTGCGACAAAAACAAAAAAAAAACAAATATAGTAAATCAGGATTTTTTTTCAAAGGACTTTGAAATTTTAAAGATATGATTAATTCAAAAAGTTAAAAAGAATCAGTGCAACTAAGAATAAAAATATGGGTATGAAATGAGAGAGAAAATTCTGCAGAATTTAAAAACAATAAGGTTTCTTTTTTGTTAACAAGGACGAATAGGCATTGAAAATGCGCTTTAATAAATTTAATCTTTTTAATTTAATAAAGTTTGCAGGACAAAATTCGATGATGAGGACGTGCGTATATTAGTCCTCAAACAATAAAGAAAAAAAAAACAATATTGCAAATTTTCAAGGATATTTAAGCCCAAAATTTGTGAGGGACATTTTTCATACCCATTCGTCCTTGTGCACCAAAAAAAAAATAAAAAATTATTTTGTTATAATTCTACAGAACTTTCTCTTTCATATGATACCCTTATTGTTATCCTAAATTGCACCGAATTTTTAAAATAATTTTTTGAAATAATCATATTTTTTAAATTTCAAAGTCCTGTTAAAAAAAATCCTGACGTCAGAGATAAAAACTAAGTACGAAGCTTTACTATAATATATCCTTTTTTTATGTGCAAAATTTACTGTCGCATGGTGTAATCCATCAACTTTTTTAATGTGTTTTTATTCTTTTATTTCTTAAAATCTAATTAAATGTTATTTAAACTTGTCTCAGCTTATACAAGTTCAAAGCCGTCTTACAACTTTTATGCAAAAATGTTTTGAATTTTGGACAGATTTTTTTTTGTTTTTGCAAAGGCTCTATTAGTTTTAAGCAAATTCTCCCACTTATGTACATATATCTGTTATATTACAAACGATCCTCAGAACAGCTATAAGTAAGTAATTTATCTTAAATTATGGGTGACTACAGTTCACATTGTTTTTGGGCGTTTATTTTTTTTGCTTGAAAAAGTTTTTTCTCTGCAACTTTTCCAGAAATCTCTGCTTTCACCAGAATTTCGCAGAACAACTTTACTCACGAATGCGTACACAGATGGTGCATCCCTTTATTGTGCCAGTGTGATGGCAAAACCACAAAAAAAAAAACATACAAAACCGCAAACAAATTTTTACTGCAATAAAAAAAAATCAACAAATGTAATAATTTTGTAGGAATAAAATAAAAAAGTACCTTCTCGTGCAGAGGAAATATCTCCTACATTTGTATATATTTGGTAATTTCCCAGCGACACCACATTATTACTTCATTCATTCATAAAAATTATGCGGCAGTCAGCACGCAATACACCCCCGCCTACAACTATTGCTTATACATACATAGGTACATATATACATATGTATAGATATAAACACAGCCACTTTCGTGTGGTGGGCAAATTTTGTATGTACGTAAAGCCGTTGCACACAGCTTAACAGCAAATCATTCAGTTGGGCAAGCAGCCGCTTCGTAGCCGTGTAGCCACAGCCACAGCCACAGACGTAGCATGAAACTAAAGCGGTTGCAACTCTTTACGCTTAACTCGAAAGTAAACGAAATGCACACGAGTGTTTGCCGGAATTAGCGTTTAAATAAAATGTTGAACAAAATGCTTCACAGTTACAGGAGAAATGCCCTGTAGGTAAACAACATTTAAAAGCCCCTTTGTTCATCTGAAGTACTGTGGCAATAATTTTGCATTTTTGCAAATTTAAAAATGGAAATGCAAATGCGTTAGCAATTAAAGTTTTTTATTCGTAGTTGAACTAATTTAGTACAATGTGAGTCGGTTTTGTCTAAGAACTTAAATTTAAAATTAAATGTTTTATTGATCTTAACGTTTAACAAGAATAAAATTCGCCATCGAAAGTTGAGAACATTTTCTTGATTTCCACTATATATTTTACAAACAAACGCATTTCGATTAGCATTTATACTCGCGTTAAGAATTTTCTTTGGATGATAGAATCTAAACAGAGTTTTCTAAAAAACTTTTTTTGAGTTTTTCTTTAAATATTTTTTTGCATTTAAAATTTGTTTCTAATTCTGCGTTCTAACGAGCTTTTGAACTTTCCGAACATTAAATTTTTTTTTTAATTTTTTCTTAATTTTTTTTTTTTCATTTCTGCGCGACATAATTTTATATTTATTTGCATTTTATTCGTCTTCGGCACAAGCATCCAGTTACTACTTACAAAATTAAAAGCGCTCAAAATTAAAAATTTTAAATGCATATACGGTGGCTATTGCAGGTTCTACTAGTAAAAATTGAGTTCGAATTTTAACTAGTAAAATGTAAAATTCTATCAAGAAGCGAAAATTGTACTGATGTTGGCATTTAACTCGTTTAAAATTGCTTACAAAATAAAGGATAACATTTTCGTGATTTTCTTCCAAACCTCAAAATGTCTTCCTCAAAATATCCCAATGCTTCAAATCTGCGTTACAAATTAGTTTACAACTGTGCAGGCCACTAAATTTCTATTTTTTCAGTATATTTATATAATTTTTTAATTTTAGTTTTAATACATTTTTTCTAGTGAACCTTTCTACTTTTCGTGCTTTCGAAAAATATTTTCTATTCCTACAGGATATATGTAAATATATACTTATTTACATTTGCATTCGCGCCTTGATACAAATAGATACCCAGTTCCTATGCGCATACATTCAAAATTAAAAGCGCTCACTCCCACCAACCTCCCACATTACGCCAAAATTGCGGGCGATTTAAAAGCCTCAACTTTAGGGCGCGCATCAACGGGGAGGCGGGCTGTGCCTTGTAAGCCTGGTTAATGCGCACGAAATTTACACTGAACAAATTGTTGTTGGCAGCATTACGGTAGACACACCAAAACCGTCAATGTTTGTTTGTATGGGAATAAGTTAGTGATTGGGACAGCAGCTTTAGCGGAGCTAATCGTTCGCGGCGTTAGCGCCTGGTTGTAGAGCTGAGGGTAGTAGGTAGGTGAGCGCGCCATTGAGCTGGGGCATAAATCCCTGGATTGTGGGGCTGGCGCGACCACCGAAGAGTAAAGATTTTCTTAATTTTTCGCGTGCGCGCGGTTCGTAATTTCCCTGCTGCACAACTCCACCTCTTAGCCTCTCTCGCTTCCACTTAGTGCCGCGTCCTCCTTCTCGCCAGCATACAGATGTCCTGCTGAATAGTTACCACATTCATTGGTGTTCGGGTTGGTTGCCTTCGGTTGGAGGCATCCCCATTTGCCACTGCCACGGCCATGGCCACGGGCGCGCATCCATCGATGAGTGCAGCTGTGACCTGGCTGCCCCCTTTTGTTTCTTCTCCGTCACTTTTTTCATCATCATCATATTCTTCTGCCCCTTTGTATACTAGTATTTTTTATACTTCACAGCCCGGCCCTTTTTCAATTTCCCTGCTGAGGTCGCGCGACGCGTCGTGTCAGCGGCTGCTACGAGTAACTAACTACTCACAGTGCTTCTTTCTACCTACATATGTACATACATACATACTCGTAGCTTTTTGTGGCTGCTGCGGTACTTGTGTGCACTTGCTGCGCCGCGCTTCGAGTTCATGGCCGCATTCGCATGTAACCATGTGGCACGATGAATGTTGCAACAGTCAACCAACATTTGTATGCCAGTTGCATTGCTGTTTGTGTGCGTTGTTTCTGCAGCTGGCTGCCTCCTTGTTTTGGTACTTAATTTATGAATAGCATTTCTCTTTGGCGTTGCTCTTTGAAACTCAAGTGTGCGTGCGTTCGTGTATGTGTGAGTGTGCATGCGCGCACGTGCAAAGTGTTTGTAAGTGTGTTCGTGTTAATTAGAATTTATGGGTGAAGGTTGCTGTTGGTGGCTGTGCGCTTGCGGTGAAAAAGCGGTCGCGTGAAAATTTACCTTCCAGCGCTTTCTTACAATTACAAAAATTTAATTTTGCATATTTATTGCAGATATTTTCGAAAGTTTGCCAACTGCAAATATTCGCACGCCTCAATGCAGCTTATAAATTCGAGTTAACTGCTTGTGTTGGGCAAAAACACATGCAGACATACATACATACATATGTACGTACATACATATATGTATTCACATACATTGCATTGTGTACTCGCCAGCATCCTCATATGTTTTGAAAGCACTTAGTCAAACTTCAAATGGTCGCTTTCAACATTTTGCATTAGGAATTCAAAATAAACCGAAAAGTGCCATCAAAAATCTGCTAAATATTCCCAACGGCAGCTTTATATGTACATATATAGGCTTTGGCCACAAGTGGGCTGACTAGCTAACTGGCTGCCTGTCCACTGCCTAGCCAATGTTCCACACTCACGTGCATTTGTTCTCTTCAGCACTTCATATGCCACTCCTGCCCCCTCGCAGCCATTCGTGCCGGCACAACCGTTCATTTACACAAAAGTCAACTCTTTCATATTTTATGACATTTTCATTTTACTGCCACATGCGACACATAGCAAACATACCACAACACACATACGTAGTTCAGCAGCCGGTAAAGTCGTTGCTGCCAAGTCGAGCCATCTGCTCAGACAGCTTACCGCTGCCCTTTCACTTGTCCATTTACCATGCAGCCTCACATACGGTTGTTTGTCTATTCTATGGCAAAGTTTACAAAAACCTTATAGAGTCTGGGAAAATAGCTTGGCAAAGAGCGAGAAAGAATTGCAAGACAAAAAAAAAAATAAAGTGGACTACGGCATGCAAGCATACAAGCCTAAGATTTATTTATAGTTTCAAAAATATCATATTTTTTGGCGCAACCCAAAAAAGTTAAAAATAAGGAGTCGCTTATTCGGCAGGGCTTGGATAAATATTTATATGCATGTGTGTTTGTGTGTATGTGTATGTGAAAAAGAGCTTATGTAAATGTCCAGTAAGTCAACAAAAGGTACTGTCGCATTTGAAGGTGCATTTGAAGCCATTGAGCATGTCAGGGCAGGTAGCTTATGGGAAATGGATATTTACAAAGTGGGAATCTGCATGGAATTCCTGTCACTAAATTTCATCTGAAGCATACAACTCTGGAGGAAGTTCACCGGGCAATATGTAATGCTAAATACTCGCGAAAAATTGCGATTTTTAAGGACTGAAGTTGTTACTCAAAATATATTACTGACGTGTCTTTTGATACTGTCGCTGAAATGAAAAGCTCCAGCCCGTTTTATGCCAAGAATTTTTTCAATAATTCTTATGGCACGCATGTCGGATATAGACCCCAATTTTATTCACATTTCCAAACCACTTTTAGTCTATACACTCTTAAAATTTTTTACCAGATGTCTTTTTTATGGGTGTTTTTATCATTCATGCTAGTGCCTTGGTATGTTACGAAATTTTTTAGGAATAGAACTATGTCAAAGCGAGGAGAAGGTTTTAGCACAGATGCAAATATCACCGAGTCTACATAACCGAGTACCAAACGAGGGCTGAGAAAAGACGCCAAAATACTGTGCAAAGATTAAGGAAAACCCCGGGAATGAGGGGCTCTGCTACCACACTTTACTTAGGTGTACACGACGTATGAGTAACATACTTTCGCGCTCAATTTTCATACAAATAATCTTGCGCATTTTTCTATGACCACTCATTATTTCGTATTTATCCATCGATTTTCTTCATCAGTACCTTGATTTTTTTTTTGCAACAGAACAGGCTTTAGTAAAAATGCAAAAATTTGGCAAAAAACCTGTTATTTTATTAATTTTTTCCTGTTAAAGTGTGATTTTTTTAATAAAAAAAAAGAAGCTGGAATGATTAATTAATTTGTCAGAAACTATAAGCCTTATCGGAAATTGATGTATATACAGTTTATAGGGAATTTCATTGTCTTTCATTTGATGTATTTTATATTAAGATTTTTAAATTGGTTCGTAAGATATATGTGATTAAAAGGAGCCAATTTTTGCTTTAAGCTGAATAACGGTAATTTGCAAATATCTCGAAAAAGTATCCATTGAAAAAAATAATTAACCCCAGTTTCGGAATCACTGAACAATTCTTCATAGGAATTGGATAGTGGCATTCATAGAACATTTTTGCTGTTAACCAATTTAATTAATACCAAATTGTTTATTCAACCATTTTGTAAAACAAGCAATTTTTGTTGTTTTTGGTGACCCTATAAAAACAGTTAAATAGTGTTAGCAAATGCTCAAATGAACAGTGCCTTCCATATAAAAGAAAATTGTCCTTCGTATGGAAAAAATTCAAAAAAAACTCCAACCAAAAAAAATCTCAAAAATCAACGAGATTTTTCACCACCTTGAAATTTGCACTTCTTGTACTACAATTTAATGGGCTACAAAACTGCATAAAAAATTTTTCTGAATAAAAATTTTGAATTTGAATTTGGTAAAATTTTGCAGAATTTTTATTATTTTTGTACAAAGCTTGAAAAGCGAATTATATGGCGTTTGTTGCGTTACCAGCTAGGCTACTAAACATTATGCAAACAAAAGACAAACAATTCAAATTGGTATCGCACTCCTATTATTTTGTAGACAAATTAGCGCACGTTTTATTTTAGACCGCTTTCAATGGAATGCATGATTATCCAGTAAGTAAGTTTCGTTTAAAGCTGTCTGCGACTTATTACAGGATAGTCCACGTTTGTCATTAATCTTGCCAGTTCTCTGTGATCTTTTGCCGCTCTCTTAGTAACTGCTTCTTCAAGAGTTTTGTATAACAGTTTCATCATCGGCTTCAAATTATTTACGATGTATCATTCCAAATACATAGATTTTCATATATAACAATTTTTTTATTCTGGGTTTCTTGAATATCTAGCTTCAGCCCTGTATCTAGAAGCCAATCACGGACCAAAGTAGCAGCATTTTTTGTGCTCAACTGTACCTTATTAATGTCTTTGCCTTTAAGACCAATATCATCAGCGCAACCAATAATTTTAATCACTTATGGAAATGCTAGCTGTATTATAATAATGTGCTTTGCGTTCTATAGTGTAGGAATAAATTTGACCAACTCTTGGTTAACTGAGTGATCTCTTTCAACTGGGAGCCAGGCCAGAAAATTTATATTTCCAAAAATACCAAGTATCTTTTAACACTTTCAAGGCTAGAACTCAAATACTAAATAGTTGGGGTAAAAATAGGATATTGATTCACACCAACTCATGCGGTCAAATTGGATTGCTAGTATTTTATACCACTCACTGTGGGGACTGCGAAAACTTTGAAGGAGTTCTTTATCGCAAATGATGGTGTTGCAGTTTATTTGAATGATAATTACTGTTGACTTTGAGGTGCGGTTTTCAGAAAGAACTCCGTAGTAAGAATTTACTGAGTCCCTACCATTTACTAAGTGCCGAGAAATTATTCTTTATAGATATATGTACATATATGTGCATATGTTAGTTTTTTAAAATTGTTTCTAACAACTGCGATACGGTCTAGTGTATACACACTCAACCAGCAAAATGCTAAAGTCCCAAAGGACCTCCGGCAGTGAACCTCAAATGCAAACGACCGAAAATAAAAATCGAATAGCAATGTTGTGAGTGTAGTACACAGTAGTATGTATGTGTATGCAAGTACGTGAGCCTCAGAGCGATTGTTGAGGGTGGAGGCGCAAGTTGGCAAAGGTTCGTTGCTGCAGCATCAGCAGCAGCAGCAGCAGCAGGTGTTTGAGTTTATTCAGCGCACATTCTGCACAAATTGTTTGCACTCAAAGGCGTTTGTGTGTTATTGGCCAAATAAAAACAAAATCAAAATTGAAATTTTGCCAGTTCGCATATTTTTCAAATGTATTGGTATATGACAGCGAATTTGCCAGCAAATATGTGATTTATATGCGGCAAACAGGCGCATATGTATGTATGTACATACATATATGCAACCATGCTAACATAACTGGGCAATTGCTACCAACAACAACCATGATTCTGTAGTAGCTAATATTTTTTATGGTTATAAGTTCGTTGCTTTGTCGTCTGCGCTTTTTTGTGAGATTTATTGATGGACAAACCGAGAGTGGCAAGAAGACTATAAAACATAAAATCAAAAAGAAAAAACCAAAAGGCTTTTTAGTAACAAAAAAGGTATAAAACAGCGTCGAACGCTTGAAGCTTTTAAGGAAGAAAAAACACTTTCTTCCCTCTCGTAAGCTGACAAAATTGTATGGCACAGCTGTGCCACAAACGGCAGACTATTTATGCAAAAATTTAAATAAACGCACAAAAACTGAGAAAAATGATAAACAAAATTTGAAAATGCTTGTACCGCAAAAAAGGACACACTGAGTATGTATGTATGTATTACATAAATATATGTAAATAGTGCGGCAAAAGCGTAACCGGAAGTTACTAAGTTCTGAGTAATTTCTTTTTTTCAAAATTGGCCTTCCGCCACGACATGCCATGACAATTTACATTTCAAGCGAATGCGCTGTCACGCTGACACTTCTGTCAATGTCAATGTATGTCTACGATATGGAAATTGACGGATGTAGATTGAGTGCTGGCTCAGGAAATGCGGCAAGGATTTTGCTGTTAGAGTGTGAGCTGGCAAAAGGAGGAAAATACCGCAAAAACTCGCTTGTAAGCATTATGGCATATTTTATGCCCTAAGTGGATGTCAGAAGCGGTTAAAATGTGTGTATAGAAAATGTATTTTGAGAAATAAAGTATCAAAAAGTTTGTGAAGTGATTGTGATTTGATAATTTAGTAAGATAAGAATTACAAATAAAAAACATAAAAATAACAAAGATTGTAAAGCATATACAAAATAAAATATGTTAAAATAAAATGAAATTAAATATATTAAAATTTATATAAAAAATTAAAAATTTATACCAAAAAAAAAAAAAAATAAAATGACAAAATAAGATTAAGTAACAAGTAATTGATTAAAAACAAAACAAATGTAAAATTAAAAAAAAAAAAATCAAATTGAAAACTATAAATTAAATTCATTAAAAATAACAAATTCAAATAATTATTCATAAATATGTTAAATATAAAGTAGTACAAAACTAAAAAATGAAGGAAATGAAATATTGTACAATAAAACAATCCCAAGTAATATAGAACTAAATCAAATAAGATAAAATATAATTAAGTTAAAGAAAAACAAATAATTTAAAATATTAATATGTAAAACATAAGTAATATATGACAAGAAAATAAGATAATCAAAAACACAATAAAATTATATAAAATGTAGTGAAATAAAATCGAATACAATAAAATAAAGTATAACAAAACAAAATAATGTACAATAAACTAAAATAAAAAAAACAACTAAAAAAACAAAACAATAAAATAAAATGAAATCAAATAAAATAAAATAAAATAAAATAACATAAAATAAAATACCACCTTTGCTTAAAAAAAATATAGAGATCGGCTAACATGGTCCAAAGTTATGCAGTAACTTACATACAAAAAAGAAATATATACATATACTATACATTCCGACGACCTTTTCTCCTTTTTGTGAAGTCGGTAAAAAAACAAGTTTTCGTATAAATGGTATAGAGTTCTTGAAAATCAATACTTTTTTCTGGAAACTCTGTTTCTCTACAGGAGACTTTTAGCCATAATAACCAATTGCTTATTTGACTATATTTTTAATAGTAACTATATTTTATAGGTCCCCAAAAATGCAATGGCGGGACTCATAAAAATTGTGATCTTCCTCTCTGAAATTGGGTTACCTGCTAAAGATCCTTCACTCAAAACGAGATTTGCTCTTTATGGTACATTCTATAGTTTTCAATTCACGAAACTAGTTATAATAATTTCTCAATTTAGAAGCAATATTTATGAGAATTACGGTTTATAATTACCTCATTGACTCATCAAAAACACTTTCTTGTCGCAATTTGAATGAAATGAAATGAAAATAAAAGCCACTGCAAATTAAATGCCAATGCAAATTTGGCTCTTGGCCATAGAATAGTGTAGAACTTATAATAAATGTTTTACTACTTTTTCTCAATTGTTCTTTATCTATTTTGAGTCACGCTTTAACTTTCACTTATACATATAAAAATATATGCATGTGTATTTACCTACATGCCAAACTGTTCTGAAATGGATTGTTGAAGGACATGAGTGCCTTTCGCCTGTCCACAAATACTGCGTCCTAGTATTTTCTTAATGTGAAAGATTTGCGAGATACGAGTACAATACAGATATATGAATTTTCGTCTAGTCGCTGTCTGCTCCAGAAAATTTTCGGCTGATGGGCGTTTAGCAGCAACCACAAATGCGGAAGTAAAAAATACTTAGCAACAACACGCATTTATATTTGTGTATGTGTGGTTTGCGCATGAGTTGCTTACAAAAAATATTTTTGGAAGTTTTACTTCCTCGTTTCTTACATTTACTTACTGATATATATACAAATCGTAGACATTTACAATATACATACATACTTCCTAAATATATATTTACATATGTCGAAATAAAGCAGACAGGATATGCTAAGCCATTTAAAAGCCGTAGGCGATATGTGTATAGCTCGCCTTTGTCGTTGCCGCATTGTGGTGCTGCCAAATATGAAAACAAAAGTTGGAAACATCTCCCAATCGCAGCTGGCACATTTTGGGCTCTCAGTTTATAGTCTGTATACTATGTATAAATGTATTGTTGAATATGTATATATTTGTCTTCATGCATTTATATTATTTTAGTTCTTTGTCTGTAAAGCGGCGTATTTTTGGCAACGTTTCCCTATTTGCTATATGCGTGTATTTTTTCGTTTTTGCCAGAAATTCAGTGAAGTCTGCGCGTAAAAGTGAAACGCCACCGGCGACAAGTTCTATGAACTTGTCTGCAGAATGATTTGTTGGAAAGTTGAAACGGTTGTGCGCTGAATCAGATAGAAGAGGGGAGTTTCAAAGTTATTGTTTGAAGATAGTGGGGAACCTTTAATGTGTCGAAAAATGCTCGTATATACACTTGTGGTCAGCTGATTAAGTCAAGTGATGTTTTGACTAGTTTTGGCTATTTTTCTTTTGTTTATTTAATGCTAAAACAAAACGTTAGAAAAATTTTGGGTATGCAGTTTTGTAGCTCATTAAATTTTAGTAGATTAAAGTGCATATTTCAAGACGCTAGAAAATCGCGTTGATTTTGAATATTTTTTTTTGCCGATGGTGCTAGGCATTTGCTCCCGTACAAACGAAATTGTCGTGCATAAATATTTTATATGGAAGAAAATGCACAATACCGTCAGCAAAAAAAAAAAAATTCTTAAAAATCAACGTGATTCTCAAGCGTGTTGAGATTTGCACTTGGACCTACTAAAATGAGCTACAAAACTGCATATCCAAAATTTTTCTAAAAATACTGAACAAAAGGGATAAAATTGTTGCTTGCAGTTGTTAAAAATTATTGAATTTTCATAATTTTTGTAAAAAGTGTGAATTATGGATTTATGTGGCGCTGGTTAGGTAAAGTGCTAGACTTTTATAAAAAAAAAAATATCTACATTAAATAAACCAAGGAAAAATAGCCCAAACTAGTCAAAATGTCAATTGAATTAATCAGCTGACCACAAGGGTATATAAAATGTACATATACATATGTACTTAAACAGTACGAAAATCGCTTACATTTGTATTGCAATAACACCCTCTTTACATGGGATAGGATATTGGGCCTTACTTGAGGTCCTCTGCTTGCCCAGATGCACAAAACAACAATCAGGCCGTTACGACTTTATGGTGAGAACTGCTTCAACGGCTGAACTAGAAACCTGAAACTGAAAAATAACCGAGAAATAATTTCAAAGTAAACTTATGCGTCGGCAGCCAGGCAGCGATTAAGGTAGTTACCCCATACTGTATAACCTCCAAATATGTCCTTCATAGCATGGAAGGACTATTGATGAGCTGGATGAAAGTAGGATGCGCATCTATCGGGATTAGAAAATAACGAAATAGCAGACGAGACTGCTAAATAAGAGCGCATTAAATCTGACCTTTAAACAACTATCACTTAAGCACAAGTCTAAAGCTATACGGAATGAGATATACACTTGCAAAACCTGATAAAACTATGTTTTGAAATAGCTTAGCTTAATATAAACATACATTTGTAGATTAGGGTGGTCCTTAAATATCAAATGAACGAGTTCCTTCAGTCACACCTCCTCAATCGGTAATACTACGGTCAGAGAAATCGCATATAAAGTTTGGTCCCGTTTGGTGTTTAAGGACCACCCTAATATACATATATACTACATACAATCACTTCCGAAATTAAGCTACTTTTCTGGGTTTTTAAGGGTGCCAAAGTCTTTTTACCTTTTAGTTGCTATCCTCATGCATATACGTATTCGTCTTCGCATTTACCTTCGTATTCGTTTTAGTCACTGTGTTCGTATTCGTCTTTGGATCATATTCGAGTTCGTTTTCATACCCATCTTCGGTTGGTCTACGTATTCGTATTGAGCTCCGTCCTCGTCCTCGTCCTCGTCCTTGTTGTCGTGTTTGTATTTGCATTCATACTCGCCCTCGTCTTCCTATTCGTGTTAGGGTGCGTCCGCATCGGAAGCGGAGCCGAGCTGAAAGCAATGCATTTATTGATTTGCAATTTTGTTTTTTATTTTTAGGTTTAACACCTCTGATGCGAACAAAAAAATAAAATAAAGAAACGAAAATCTATTTTTCGAGAAAGCCACTGCAACAAATTGAACAAATATTTTAGCCTCTTTTCACTGGACGCCAGTTTTGTGACACCTTTACGGCCGATTCCATCCAAATATCTCCGCTCCACTTCGTTTAGTGTGAACATCAGCATTCTGTGTGAACGCGCCCTTAGTCGTCGTATTAGTTTGCGAAGGTAAAGAAAATCCAAACCATAGACTACTCAAATCGAAAAGCTTGCAACACCAGCTACTCAAAAATACGGAAACTTTAACAGGACGATTGGTTTAAAATGCAAAATATTTCTGATTGAGTTCTTAGTCTTTTCAAATAAAACGAAATTCATTCAATTTTTAGTTGTCTTTTGAAGGTATTCCAGCTTTGCGTTGCTATTGTTAACAGACAAAAATTCCCGCATAAACGGTCACCAAAATATGTTAAGTACACTGAAAAAATTGTCTCTATCAATCACTTTTTACTTCGCTTAAACAATTCTATACATTCAGCATTTCAAAACAGCGCAACCGAAAAAAACAGCTTTGCATTTACTGTTACTCATACGCCAGTGCCTCCATGCAACTATGAGTACAATGAATGCCAATGCCTTTGAAGCAACACGCGCCACTGCTGTTTTATGCATACTTTTTTGAGCATCATGTGTGCTGCAGATAAAAGCATTCCCAAATGGCTTGATACTTTAAAAGTATGCACCGCTTAGTTTGTTGTTGGAATTTTTTGCAGCTTTGCTGAGCCAATGGCCAGCATTATTTAGCAATGATTTTCCCTTCTCCGCCATTCACTTAGTAAGTAGGTGTATGTGTGTATGTACATATTTGTCACTCGCTTATTTTTGTTATGTCTTTTTTTTTGATTGTAACTTATTTAGTTAACGAAAATTAACAAAAAAACATGTTTTTTCCGCAAGTAAACGAGGCTGCGCCTACAATGTATGTATGTTCGTTTGAGGTATTGAATTTTCGAAATTGCAAGTACATATGTACTTGCGCGCACAAAGAGATTCATCATTGAAATTTATCTTTGTATTGACAAATATTTTTAGTATAAGTTTTATAGATAATTATTTCTTTTATCTACTTGACCATCATCGTTATTTTAAGTGCGTTGATTGTACGCTTTTCTAAGCGGCTTATTGCGGAATTGGGCGTATGACTTTTTGCGTTACAAGGTTGCAATTTTGACATTTCATTGCTAAATATTTTGGTTGCAACTAACCAACTAACTAAGATGCATCTGATAAGCCCCTGGCGCCTTTTCATCGGCGATTGACATTGTAGGCACATCACCTTTATTACGATCCATTGAGCGGTGACGTATTTTTTTTTTTGTTGGAATCTCATCTTATACCAGTATATTTATTTGATACTGGTTTTCATTAAAACAATTAAAATAGATTTAACCGCAAATATTTATACCATCAAAAGGCCTCTCTAAGAAATTTGGGGCCGATAAATCTGAAGCTTCATATTTCGAGGCGATGGAATGAAACTTTCGATTGGTATTATTCTTATTGGTAGCCAGTCGACTACCTTCTTTATAAGCAGTTCTTCATAGCCACCAATTAGGCCTTAAAAGTGCTGCAGAAATCTGTCAGTATAAACATGAGATTTACAGAAAGTTATGGATACTTGTAGAACACACCTCATTCAACACCGTCGCACAACTTCGGTCGGTGTTATGCAGAAATTTTGTTTGGCAAACTGCGTGCAATTGTTGTTGCAGCAAACTCGGAGAGAGCGAGTTTGGCGACTCTCATAGCAAACTAATTTTGTTTGGTCAAACTGCAGCAAATTCGGTGTTGTCATATACAAAAATTTTAAATTTTGCGCGTTATGTACATCTGAAATTCTCATTTCGCGTTGGCAATAGCCATGAAAACCATAATGAACGTGCAACCCTGCCCCAAACCCGACATAACCACCTCCGAGCAAACTAAGCAGCCACCATTTAATTTGGCAAACAAAAGTTTGTCTGCATAACACCGACCTTCGACGTAGCCTATTTCAGAGGCTGGCGCTCTCTCATTCACTCATTTAAGAGTGTTTAACCGAGCCTGCCTCGATACGCACCGATTTATTTCTGCATTTTTATAGTAGGAGTTTTAAACGATTGGCGAACGCTCTTGTGAGTTTCTCATAGAAAGCCACTAACGTTTCGAGTTTGTTTTGTGTTTCAATAAATTAATCTGAGTTAAAACTAGGCTTGAGAAGGGAATACAAGCACACGAATATATGCGAGCATCTACTAGAATTTTTTCTATAAATTTTTAGTCCAAGTTCGTTGGAACGCTCGTCTATTTGCTTAAAAACATTTTTCTTCTCCTACCTACAGGCACGATGTTCATATATTATGTTCATATTTTTTTTTTTTTAGTTAGAAAGCAGTAAGCACTTGTGTGTTAAAACCATTTATTATTTTTTAATTATGCTAATTCATTACTTTCAAGCATAATACATATGTATTATCTACAACTAAAATTCCCAACAACAAAAATGAAATGAATATTAGAAAGACAAAATTTACGAACGAACATAAATAACAATTTTTGATTTCTATGTAAAAAATATTCGCTTAGCATTTGCAGCTCGTACCGCCACCCTGGCGGCACAGAGACTTCTTCTGCTCGAAGCTACACCGTTTAAGTTATCATTCTAATTTAATTTCATTTCATTTGTTTTTATTTTTTTATTCGAAAGTCGTTTTCTTTTCCACTTTCGTGCTTGCATGTATTACCATTTCATTTCTCTTGCTAATAACCAATAATTATACCTTTTGAAAATACATACATATGTACACACATGCGTGCGTATGTACATGTTCAATTAGTTATTCCAACTTCCAATTAGTAGCTTCAATTCGTGAATTTATTTTTAAAGCTGACGCTATTCTAAAGACGAAACATTTTGGTTCATTACACAGTTATTTTTTTACGCAAATTTTATTGAGACTTTAAACATTCTTGCTCTTCTCATTCAATTCTTCTGCTATACATTGACAGTTGGCATTTTTAATTTATTGCATAATTAGTGCCGCTAAGCTGTATTGTGTACAAATGTAAATTTTATTTATCACCTAATCTGCCAATCTGCTGGTGTTTCAGGAATTTTTCAAGATGACTCAATGTTTTTTTTTTTTTGTTTTGTTGATTGGCTTTAAAAATTACTTAACACCTGTGTTTCAACGCGATCGTTTATTATTTGCAAAACATTTGAGTTAGAATTTTTTTTTTGTTGTTCAAAATTTTGTATAATTAGCCACATGATTCCTTAATTTTGTGATAAAAGAATGTAGCATAGATATACAAAAAAAAAAAAAAAAAAAAAATGATAGCTCGTTCATTTACGCCGTTGTTTTCTGATGATAATTTATTTTATTTTGTTTAACTACATGTTTGGATTTGAAAATTTGTGGCTAAAAATAGGCAGGACGTTATATTTTGGAAATGCGTATTTATTGTGGCTTTTGTTGTTAATTTATGAATGACTAAGGGGATTTTTTTTATAATGTATTTAAGTGATTAGGAAGCAAATCTGATTGCATATTTGAATAAATGAAAAACTTTACGCAAACATGTAGACTATGTAGAACTGACAATTTTTGAAAAAGCAGCGAATTAACTTTTAAATATGACGGCATGAGTGGACATTGTACAAAGTACCTAGCATGATAAAAATATAGCAAGGTAGAACCGTTCTCTCAATTTGTCGGCCATAATTTTTTTTTTGAAGTTTGCCAACATTTTAAAATCATGTAAAAGTGAAAATAAAAAAATGAAATTGTTCGAAATTGTTGTTGCTTGAGTTTGAAAATAAAAATGTGTGTGTGAGTTTGTGAGTAAATTTAAAAATTAAATTGTTTGGAAACGTCAAGAATTTTAAAAGTGACTCTCAGCGGTTCTACCTTACTATATTTTTATCATGGTACCTAGTATACAAAAAAAAAAAAAAAAAAATACCTGGGTCCGGATGTAAATTTTTGTTCCCCTATTTCCCTACACCTGTTTGAGGAGAGCCTCAAAATCGAAAACAAAAACAAGAACCGAAAATTTTACATTCAGATTTTGTTTTAACTATTAAGCAGTCTTCATCATTCTACCAGCTCCTAGCTAGGCGATCACTTAAATTTGGAGAATATTGGCTAAAAACCATTTTACTCAAGACAGGATCTAAACAGGGCAGTGCCCGTTCCAAAATGAGTTTTCGAGGAAAACGACTTTTAAGATAAATGGATGTCTGCAGCTCTCGAGAAAAACGAAAAATTCATATAAAATGAAGCACAAAAAATGGAAAAGAAATTGTCAAAAAAAGGTGTAGTTATAACTACCAAATTTTACTTACAAATTAAAAAAGTACTGAAAAAAGTAAAATTCTACCTACTTTTCCATGACAGCTGTGAATTGGAATTTTTCGCGATATATTTTAGTTTATTTTTATATCCAAAAAATTTTAGAGTTTTTCTTCCACGATAACCACGAAAGCTTTTTACTTTATGCTTCTAAACGGCTTACCTAAAACATCGGCTGCCAATTGACTTCAAGATGTTTTTAATACATAAATATATTATTGTTGCGAATTTTTTTTTAAGCTAAAAAATTTTTGAAAAACTCAAGCATCTCCAAAAAAGGAACACAAGTGGTTTTGCCATTCATTTACAATATAAACAAGCAAATACAAAAAAAAAATTATCTATCTGCAACTGTTCTCGAAACACGCAAAATGCATAAACACTTGAAATAGTGACCGACTGCCTTTTCTAATATGCTCAGCAAAATGCCAAAATTTGAATATTTCAAGAAATTTCAATTTGCATTTGACTTGCTTTTGCGATAGTGTTAAAATGTTAAATACGGGCAGCACTACTAGAAAATATATCTACAAGTAGACAAATATTTTTGATATTTATAAAACGCAGAAAATATGTATGTATGTTTCCATATACATACGTATATAATTTAGAATAAATAGCCAATAGCCAAATTAATTATACAAATAAATACAAAACAAATATTTCCAAAAACAAACGCATATTTTTTTGGGAAATATATTTATGCAAATATTGAAAATTAACAGCCTTAGGCGTGTGAACTTATGCGGAAGAAGTATGTAAGTACGAGTATGTAAATCCGTACATGTCGACATAAATAACACAGCACAATGAACATTTTACTACTCTTTAAATAATGAACGAAAGAGGCAGCGTTGTGAATGAGGATCTTAAATACATACGTACGTACATACGTTCTTTAAATATTTGTACGTACTTATATCTATTTTATATGTATGTACATTAGGGTGGTAAAAAAAAAAAATAAGTTAAGTCGGAATTTTAATGCGCCCACCCCCCGAGATTTTTTATCCCGGAAAAAATAGACATATAGCATTGACACATTAAGTTAAACTCTTGGCAAATAAAATTAAACTCTGGGCAAATATAAACTAAACATACAGTCAAATCAACAGAGCAGAAAAACAAAAAAAAAAACAATTTTCAGCTATCCTGCAGGTTAACTTTTGATATTGGCGCCGTAAAGCAAAGCGTCAAAAGTTAATAATAATGCTTTCCTGGCACAGCAACAACAGTTTTTTAGTGTATTTTTTACTTTTTCAAAAACTGTTTAGTACTACAGTAGAGTTTAATTTTGTATGACCAAAGATTGGATTTATTTGCCCAGAGTTATACATATTTACCCCTATTTTTTATTTTGAAATTCAAAAATATTTAGAGGTCGCTCAAAGTGCTCAAAGTTTTCCATGTATTTTATATGGGTGGAAAAAATATTTTTTTATTTCAAATAAAAAAAAAAACAGGATACATTTTTTCGATATGGCACAAACCCAGACGGTGAGAGCATTAAAATTCCGACTGAAAATTTTTCACATCCATTTTTGGACCACTCTAATGTACTTATGTACACTAAATTGGAAAAAAAAAATATATCTAATAATATAATATAATGTTTACACATATCTAAGTATTCAAATTAACCAACGCTAGGTATAGTATGTTCACAATTCAATCAACAGTGGATGGGTTGTTAATTTTCTTAGATAGCTATTGACAGCCATTGGTTAAATTTACAAGCGTGTAAAAGATGATCATACCCGCGGCGCGCTTACGGAATAATCGCGGCTGATGAATCTTTAATATCAAAATAGCTTTTAGTTATTTTTTTAATCGTGATTGCTCATATCGCGCTCGTCACAGCTATTTTATTGTATGGCTGCCATTGTAGGTATGAGAATGATCAATGATAATTTCTAACGGTTATAACGCAGGCGAGATCATTGACAACATCTCATTGAACTGTGTTGATTGCCAGCATGATGACCATGTAAACGTTTTTTATGATTGAAATACCGAAAAGCACTTTACATACCTATATATTTACATACATACGCATTTGTGTATGAAAATACGTGTGTAGAAGCCTAATGTAAATTAACATTTTTATAGATGTTGAGCAAATAAAGTTAAATGTAGAGATACGTGGCTGGTTAAGCGCTTAGTTATGATGGCATATCTGGAATTTATTTCACCAAATATTCAGAAAATCGCTACTTTTTTTTTATTAAATCAGCGGGTATTTTTGTTTATACATTTAATTTTTTTTTCAAATTATGTGTCTGCTACAACTATTTGGTTTTATATAAGGGATTCATAGGCTGTCATAACAGTTATATTTTCATAAAGTCATACATTTTAAAACATTTAAAATGGTGTTGAATATGAAGTTAGCCACTAAAAAATATTTCAACCTTTATAAAATTTACGTTACTTTGGCAATATGACTAGTTATGATAACTTGTGAAACCCCCGTTTTCTGATTTATTTTTTTAGTTTCAAGAAAATATTTAATAACATAAAACTCTTCTCTCTTTCAGGTACGTAACAATTCAATCTTCTCCCTGTAATTACTATAAAAGGCGCTGAGGAAGAGGTAAGCTTAACCCTTTGTCTACCGGCCAGGTACAATGGACCCGAATGAAATTTTATTGTGTTCCCATATCAATATCTGATGCTTTTGAAATTTTACTTACAGAGGGGTCCAATGGGCCCGTACGATAGATAATGCTAGTTTTTTCCGCGGTAGACATAGGGTTAAAAGGCAAATTTGTAATCGAAATTTTGATTTTGAAAATATGAAGTACATTTTGTTATTATTTATTCTATCTATTCAATACTGTTTTATATCCAAACAATAATAAAGAAATAGCTGGTCTCACTAGGAAATTTGATAAGCACCTAACGAATTAATTCATGTTATCTTTCACTTTTTCATGATCAATGCCATCTACTAGTAAAACAAAAAATAAACACCTCCGACGACGCCTTACGTTGTCAGTTGCACTTCACCCGGCGGTTCTTATCACTTCCTTGCTAAATCTCCCTTACTTTAAAAAAGGCGTAGCCGCCTTATGTAAGTAGGAGTTTAAAATGGCTTTGAATCGGAATTGAATGTCTTGTTGAGTCACGACTAATATTACCGCAAATTCTTCTTTGGTTTGGCATAAGTCCTCATGAAAAATTGCCATCAATTCGGCGTATACTAACGTTGATGACCTTTACTCGTGCTCCTTGTCGATTCTGTCAAAATCATTTTGAAACATCGGATCCAGCATTCACAGGTACAAATTGGCGGAGCATGCTAGCCGTAAGCATTACACAGAAGCCGAAGGCTTTCTTCAGCACTTTTCTCCAAATAGAAGCAAAGTACCAATGCTTCCTGGGTATGCCGTTTTGTTGTCACAGAAGATTAAATTTTTTATCTTTGAATACAGAGAATTTTTATTTTTTTTTTGTTTGAGGTCAGGCTGATGAGTTCTCACTCGTTGTAGGAAATTTCTCGTCAGGATAAATAAATTAAAGATATTTAACGTAAAAAAATAAATAAAAAGTTACACTCATACGCCGCATTCTTTTTATGCCCCTAATTACGACGTTACGTTATCTTTTGGATTAGTTCGCAGCCAGATTTGGGTAATTTTGCAGGCTGTATTTTTATGCAGCTTATTCGACACCAGCCCACCTCCGGTAGTAACTTTGCCCTTGTCGACTGGTCGATTACCACCTCCATTGCCATCTAGTGCAAAGTCTGCGCTACCAATGACCGCCATTAGCCAGATCTAAACGAAGGCCCTACACACACTCAAGAAATTTGTCATCAATCGGTATGCAGGGGCATACTGAGCGTATGCGATTTTGACCACCGCAGGAAGTACGATTCCGGCGCTGTCGGCTGCAAAAGCTAGCCCAAAAACATGACCGTAAAGTATGGCGAGAAGCGGGTGAGACGAAGGCATCCAACCGATCAGGAGAGGAGGGTCCTCGCATGCTCTTATTTTCCTCTAAAATAGTATATTTTGGAAATATTATATTTTGATTACATTCGCTATCACAAAAAGAGGTCGTTAAAGGTTCTTTTATGGTAACACATTTTACTAGTTCCCTGAAATGAACTCATCAGTTAATGCTTTATTTACAATTAAGCAAGGCTTTTATTCTTCTAAACATAAAATTCTAAGTGAAAGGAGTTTAATAAAATAACGTAACGAAACGGAAGGCACTTACCATTGACCCAGCGCTATGCTCTGTGACTCAAACGTTGCGTATTTTAAGAAAGCTGGGCTATTTCACTTAAGTTCCAGTGAATTTTATTGGCTAGAAAATGGAAAAGATGTATAGTAAATCCATATGTATTTAAATGTTTTATTTTCGCTAAGAACTTGATACACATAATTTATTGTTAAGAAATGCAATTAATTTTACAATGGTCGCAAAATAGAATCCTAGACCAGCCTAATTGAGTATACTAAAAAATAGATTTATTAGGCACCTTAGAACGCCCACCAAATTATATTTACTTGTAAGAACTGCACAGGCACAGCGGCTGCCAATTTTTATAGCCAACTAAGGGTTATGGTTTTTGTTGTCGTAGTTGGCGACGACTATGCAAATATCTAGGAGGTTTTGTGACAAATCACATTACAAGTTTATGGACAGACAGCATTGGAGCTTAGAAACGCGCGCGAATGCAGTGGATGCAAATCGGGTGCACTAAGTCATAGAGACATACATACATACATACATACATACATACATATGTGAATATGCCAATACAAAAGTTTACATGCATACATAAACATACAAACATAAACTCAAACGTGGTGACACATAAAAAAAGCTCTGCATTTACCTGACCGGCGCCATAGCTCGCGACAAAAAAAGTGTAAAACTAAAATGTTTTGTTTGCGAGCAGCAAAACGCAAGCGCGTTCAACTTTTCCACGTTCGCAAATCTCAATTTCTAAAGCAATCTCGATTTTGTGTGATGCATATTTATGTACATACATACACACAGTGTAATAAAATCACGGAAGCTTCACAGCCCAGCGGTCGCGCAGAATAGTTCTTGGCCTCATTGACCACTTATGGCTGGCTGTACATAGTATTTGAACGATGCGCTGCTCCACACTCAATCAGCCGCGGGGCTTTTGTGTACTTTCATTACACCGGCTGTCACATAAATCACGCGAATAAATAGCAGCGGTGGAAAACTTTTTCTTTCAGCTTCGGCGTTTAGCATTGACTTTGCCGAGCGTAGTACCCAGCGCGCTTTGACACTTTCTTCCGCTGCGACGCTTTATGTGACTTTTTGTGCAATAAAATCTTTCCGCGTTGTTTTTTTTGTTAAGAATAATAGCTTAGTAGTCTGAAGAATGGCAACTCATCAATAGCAACTTTTGTTGCAAAATCAAATGGAAAAATGGGAAGCGCGCATGGCGTGTCTGCAACGCGAACGCTTTTTAAAATGGGTATTCAGCAATTACTTTGCCGGGCTTTTTTGTTTTGCGACACAGCAGCCAAGTCAAAGTCGCACAATTGAGTTCTATAGATATGTATATACATACATGTGCAAGAAAAATCGTATAAGTACAAAGACAAAAAAGGAAGAAGAACACTCTTTATATACATATGTACATAAATATGTATGTTTGTAAAGCGAGTCAAGCAAATCGAAAGACTTTGGTCAACTGCCGCGCAGCATACACAATTGTATCCTCATTTGGATTGGAGAAATTGCTTTTCTGCTTACAAGTGAAAATTGTGCTATTGCACTGATTCTAGATCGCTACTCTGATTGCGCGCGCCTCCTGCCCGCAACCACCACCGCATGCGCGTCCACCTGTAAATGGCAAGTTGACATTTCTTTTGGCCAAGTCATCTATGTACGTGCACGAGTATTGTTGCCGCGCAGCTGATGCAGTCACCGCTCAAGCCAGCAGACATTGCGGCGGCGTACATTAATCTCTCTGTTCTCTGTTTCCGCGGCACCGATTGACATCATTTCACCTTTTTTTTTTTTGTTTGTTATTGTTGCCGAATTAGTTGTGGGCAGTAATATTTAGCACACACATAAGTGAAAAGTAAAACATGTTTATCGGTTTTGGTGAGAGTGAAGAAATTTTGTATAGAAACGAAAAATCAAAAAAAAAAAGATAAAAAAAATAATAAAAAATCTTGCTGTATAAGCGAAAGTTTAGCAAATAGAACTCATTTCGATGATTTTTACTTTCTTTAACAGCGGGATACACTTTGCAAGTGGGAAGTAGTAAAACTGCCGACAACATCAAGACACCTAATTATTGGAAGGCTTAATTCGCAGTGGTTACATATACCAAGTATGCATTTTATGGTAAAAGCAAAGAAGTTTAAGTGATTTTTGCCATTTTTTACATACATACTTTAAGGAAGTCATACTGATATGTTTACGTTTATTTTCAAGGTGAAAATAAAAGTGAATTTCCATTGATATTTTCTAACGGAAATTAACAAGTTTTTTTTAAATCTAAAATGTACTTCCGAACCTGATAGATACCGAAATAATTCCGAAAACAATCGGAATAATACCCAAAACTCCGATAAAGTTACAACAAAATTTCGAGAGATCTCGAAAAATAAAACTTGGAAGAATTGTAAAAGTTCCAAAAAAGTGCTAAAAGCTCTCAAAAAACCCCGAGGAGTAAAACACCAAGAGCACAGAAACGCCTGATAAAAAACCAGAAAAGACCCGAAAGATCCCGAAGATTTCCGAAAATCACTACAAAAATCTTGAAACCCCCCGAAAAATAGAAAACTATTAATTTCGAAAAGTTCCGCAACAATATTTTCCTTCAAAATTTCGAAATTATGCCGGAAAAAAACTTGAGTAATTCGGAAAACTTTCGAACAATTCTTGAGCTGTAGGTACCCAAAAAATCCCAGGAAATTCTAGAAATATATTTGGAAAACACTCATTTACTTAAATTCTTACATACTATGTGCTAGCTTCTAAGTCAAATTTTATACAAATCCGACGAATTGATAACCTCCTAATTTTTTGATGTCGGCTTAAAATTCAATATACTGGTAGTGAAAGACACTTTATACATACATCGACTTGAAGAATTATTCTCTAAAGAGACTTAAAAATTGCCAATTTTTTCATTCTACATAACGGGCCTTTTTGACCATGTTTTCCGAAGAACAACAATTAGATTGTTAACATCTTCGAGAACAACTTTAAGCAAAGAATTTGACTACACGCCCCCGAATATGGAAAACGTCATTTAAAATAATTCGATTGCTGTATAAGAAGTAGAAATCTTAACCCTCTGCAAGAAAATTAATACCTATGTGGAAAATTAACAAACCCCACTACCGTCAAGTAGTGCTGAATGTAGACTTATTTGCTTGTGCATATGTATGTAATTTAAGTTAATTTTCGATTGGGAATGCGTGGTGTGGAATATAAAACACAGCAAGCAAGAACCACATTGTGCGCAAAAACAAAAAAGGTATGCACAAAGAAGTACGAAATTTGGGTCATTTAAAGGTAACTCTTTTTTAAAAAGCAAAAAAATAAAAATAAAACGAAAACTCTGCTGGCAACAGAAAAGAAAAATAAAAAGAACTTAACAATAATAAATTAAAACACTTTTGAGTGCCAAAGTAAATATAAATCAATGCAAGCAATTACACTGCAACAAAA
Organism: Rhagoletis zephyria; assembly: GCF_001687245.7. Lineage (NCBI taxonomy): Eukaryota > Metazoa > Arthropoda > Insecta > Diptera > Tephritidae > Rhagoletis > Rhagoletis zephyria. The sequence goes on along the minus strand of NW_016160755.1, from coordinate 9,418 downwards.
AAAAAAATAAAAATAAATGCTTAAAACGTTCCGCCGTAGGTCGCTTCCGAGCGCTGCCCTCTTTACGCCAATTCGCCAAGCATCAGTGGGCTGCGTGAGCGTAAATAACGTCAATTCAATAGCGACTGTTGCGTGCCTCCGCGCGTGCGCATGAGTTAATTGAACTGATTTTTGCACTGCTTTGTGTTATACATACATACATATGTACATATGCACGAATATATCATTCTTGATTTTGAATGTGGCGATTGCGCTTGTTGCCTTTGTGTGGAATCTCTTATTGCTGTTGTTGTCGTCATTGTCATTTTTACATACAAATATACTCTTATTTATACATTTATATGCTAAAAGTGTTTCAGGCGCTTAAGAGTAAAATCAAGGGCATATAATTGTTATTTATTAGTTAAAAGAAATGTATATGCGAAATTTATGTTAAATAAAAAAAAGGGATCATGCGCCACAAAAAGCGCAGTTTGCTTTTCAATGCTCTATCCAAATATTTTATTTTTCAGCACAACACAACAACAGACGAAGAATTCTGGCGATTAAAAATAAATATTGAAAGAAATTGAATAGTTAGTTGACTCGCGCGATAAGCATTCTTTTATTGGGTCAATCGAAGGTTATCTGATCGCAAGTGAAAGCATAAATAAATCTATTGATTGTAAATAAAGGAATTTTTGCAGAATATATGTATGTAGTTGGCAAGTATTGTGTACGAAACAAAGAGATGAAAATTTTTGCTTAAAGCGATAGCGAACTGTGCTGTGATCAAGAGTATGAACGGATTTAGTAGTGCGAAGGACGGGGGTGGTAGGAACTGGAAAAGGAATCTGAAGAATATGAACTTTTTGCGAAAGAGAAGTCCGTCATAACTGAAATGCTTTCAGAGTACATGAAAAAATATTTTTTTTTTCAAACTAGAAATTGAAATAAATTTATATTAAATACAAATTTTAAAATAATTTTATCTAGTGCCATTATCTGAAAAAATTTCCAATTTCCAATTTCACGAAAGCAATCGAAGTGAAAAATTATTTAAATTTTTTGAATTTTTTAAGGAAATTGACAGAAAATAATAAATCATTTTCGATTTAATTTGCTCGTGAAACCGGCTGTTAGAGTTACATTTTTTTTCTCATGGTTCAAAAATTAATATCTTTAAAAACACCTTCCGAATTTCAGGATCTTCTAAGATCGGTTAGCGGTATTGTATAAAAAAATGTATGCAAAAAGAACTTCGTTATGATAAAAGATAAAAGAAAAGTTCTGACCAAAATTCATTTAAATCAAAAAACGGTCCAACCCAACAATTGTTCGATTTGACCCATATCCAAATACCACATTCACTAACACATATCGGAGGCTGGAAAAGGCCGTCATTTAAATTTTTTATACAATATTTTTGTTTAATTTTCTTAACAAAAAATTTTTTAATTTAACTTTAAGTTTTGCAGTGTAGATTCATTCGACAAACTAAGGGCTTACCCTTCAACTTTAATCGATTGCCCTGCAGGGTGTAGTATATAGCAGTTGCTGCTTTGCAAGCCCTTTCATAGACGCTGGGACTCTAATTCGATTTGCTATCTATAGAACTAAGCCTCGATATTAAGGCTGATATAGTCGTGTGAACATTAATAGAGACACGAAACACCGATCCTTTTTCACAAATAATTGACTAACCCTACAAATCTCATAAAATGTAAAGTGGATGAAGAAAAAGGAGTCAAAAATAAAGAGCTAACTAAACCACAAACCAACAAACTCTATAAATCTTATTTTGTAATCAAGAAAATTTATTTTTATCGCCCAACAACACCACTCAGAGGCGTGCTTCATCATTCCTAGTGAACTGTCAATTATTGCCAACGTCAACTGAAGACATTTACTTTTATAACTCAATAAAAGTGCTTATAACAAATATCTACTATATGTGCATGTGTATGAAATGGAGCCCCTGCCAAACGAAAGCCATAAAAAGTTGACATACACGTAAATTAAATCAAAGCGAGCGAACGCAACGAGCGAATGCAAATGAAAATGCAAATTTGCATCCGCCAGGCCGCCAGGACTGCTGCAATTTTTTGCATTAAGGTGTCCAGCAAACATTAAAAATTGAGCCAACAATTGCGCTGCACTGCTAAGTGGCTGATTGCGCTTTTAAGTGTCACATACACACGCACCCATTCACACACACCAACCGCCAGCCGCCAGCCGCCAGCAAACAAGCATTTGACGCTGCAGGGCCGCAGGGCTGCCAAACAATTCCTACGCTTGGCAGTTAAGTGTTTGTCTGTCTGCGACGTCGATTGCAAATTTTATTGCTACAATTTACATAAATAAATTATTGAGAAGGCTTGCACAAGCAAAAATATTTAATAAATGCAGCGAATGCACAGAGAAAATTGATGAGGAAAAATGGAGAAAACTGCGAATAATGGCAGCCCTGCCAAGAGCAGTGGGCCAACACGGCAGGTTGGCTGGCAGTGGCAGGTGGGTAGACAGCAATTGTTCTGGTTCGCGGCAATACGAAGGACGCACACAAGTGCTTTAATTGAGACAGTCGTTCCGCAAGGAATGTGGCGGCAGGGAAATGTGGTGGCTGGCTCTAAAGAATGGCAATAGCTATAGCTAAGCATCCGGCAAGGCTGAAGCTTCCCGCCACGCCACGAGTGCTCGCTTTTCTTTAGCTGCTACAGAAATTTTGCATTGCATTTGTGCTTGTTTGCACAAACAAGACATAACAAAGGCGGGCAATAAAGCAAAGCCAAAGGTAACGAACGAGTCAAGCAAATAAACAACAATAATAATAAGAGCAGCAGCAGCAGCAACGGCAGCGGCAACGGCAGCGGCAACGACAGCAATGCCACCTAAACAAGCGCTCGTGCAACGTTAAAGCGCCTTAATGTATGCACAAACAGGCCACCAGGGAGTTGAGTGGTATTGCATGCAGTCAAGGCGAAATACCCAAGTGGTTGCCGTTGTCGTCGCACCAAAGATGCTGCAACAACAACCTACAATTTCATTGTGGCCGTCAGCTGCTGCTTGCTGCCTTACAGGTGCACTCGTCGACAGCTTGCTTGGCTGCACAGCCTTTGCCTTTTGCATTTCGTATTTCGCTGTTGTCGGCGCTTTTGGAGGCGGCTATGCAGCTATTTTTATTGGCCTTTTTATTGTTGTTGCCCCTCAGAGTTTCCCGCAGCCTTTTTGTTGGCTTGGATTTTTTGCACGTTCGCACACTAACGCAGTCAACTATGCTGTGGCGCGTTGGCGTAGAAGAAGTTGGCGCAAGTAGTGGGTAAGGGTACATAGTATATACATACATACATACATTAGGAATGTTAATGCTGGAATTGTTGGCAAATAATCTCGGGATTTTCTGCATTTGTAATTTGCACTGGTGCCAATAATAGAACCTCCTTTTGTTGACCAGTGTTGGCTATATTTATTTTTTTATTTAATAATTAATATTTTTTATAAATGTCTAGCTCATTATAAATATAACACAGTGCGCGAAACCACGGGACAAATATAGGAAAATTGCGTTCAAGGCGAATTTATACAAGGGTGTGTTAATGGCGAATTTAGATTTTCCCCGCGGTACTTCTGAACGTCAAAATTATGTGTTTTTTGTTGTAATATGAATTCGCCTTGCTTACAACAAACACATAATTTTGACTTTCAGAAGGACCGCGGCGAAAATCTAAATTCGCCGGTAACACCATCTTGTATGAATTCATCTTGATTGCCTTTTTAGTTTTTCACTCTGGCGTCAGTAATTTAAAAATGATTAAAAAAATTCATTGAAATGTGCTTAGAGAAAAAGTATGGGTATCAAATTAAAGAGAAAATTCAGAAGAAGATAGGTGCATAACGACGCGTAAGAATTGAAAATGTTCTTTTAAAATTTTATCCTTGAATATCCTTGAAATTTTGCAATATTTATTTATGACAAAATTGTATGTCAAGGAGGATAGCATCCACTATTTTCGTCCTTCTACCCTTATCAGGTTAAAGAATTACCTATTCGTCCTTGTGAATCCAAAAAATTTAATTTTTTTAATTCTATAGAAATTCCCAAAATAGGTACCCATATTTTTGTTTTACGTTGCACTGAATTTTTTAAATAATTTTGGATTAATCATATCTTCAAATTTACAAAGCACTTTAAAATAAATCCTGACGTACTTTTACTATATTTGGCCCATGGTTTCGCGAATATACTGATTCTTTGTTATTAAAATTGAATATCGCACGGTGTTATATGTATAATGAGCTAGACATATATACAAAAATTATAAACATTAAATAAACAAAAGAAATATAGACAAAAGTGGTCGAAGTAAGACATTTCTTTTACTTCTACAGCTGGGTCATTCCATTGAAAAGAGGAAAACAACATACACTTAAATATGTCTTAATTATCTCTATTTCAGTAGTAGCCTCTTCTTAAATGACTACATTTCATTGACCTGTGGAAAGAATATTAAAAAAAAAACCAAGGGACGTTGTAATTTTTGTCTATGGAAACTTTTATTACATGCATAATTACTCTACATCAGTTGTGACCCACCACTCACAAGTTTAAATATTTTTTAATATTTCTGTGAAGATTATATTAATCTCAACGAAAGCGTATAATTCATATTTTACAACACAAATACATCGTTCGTGAAAATTAAGTAGTTTGGCTAAGATTCATCTTTGAGTGCACAAGAGTTTTTTTCAGTGTCCCACCAGGCACATTAATAATAAATATCTAACTCCCGAGATCCTGGAATTGTGAAATTGTGATCTCGAAAATCCCAGGATCGTAAAAAGCGCAAAAAATTTACATCCCTAAGATATATACGTACTTATCAGTGTACTGCAGCAAGCTACTTACATTTCAAGCTTACTTGTATTCACTGTACTTGGTTCAAACAGGCAAGTAAATGCTTGGCTTGCTTGTTGAATATCAACTCATACTTGATTTACTTCAAACATATCGAACTCACTATTTATTAGCGAAACAAAAACACATAACAATACCCTTTGGTTGTAACCAGTTGATTGACGGTTCGATTCAAGCGACTAGCGTATTCATTTGCGTTCAAGCTATGAGTTGAATTGGCTTGTTTGAAACAAGTGTGAATTATAGCTGCGCTTGTACCATTTTCAAGTAGCTTCAAAACGTAAATAAATCGGCTTGTGCAGTACACTGATATTTACATATGTATGTATTTATGTATATTTCGTCGTATAGAAGGTACTTACCTATGTAGTTTGTTGGTAGAATAGTTGACGCGAGCAAATGTGTGCTTGTGTTCGAATTTCAAAGACTGTCGGGATTTTTTTTTTATTTGGACAGCATTTGCATGAGACATTGTATATGAGAAAAGGGGGATTATAAGTGTCGGCTATATATGACCATCTTACGCTTAAACAAACTAAAAAAGGAAGCTGTTAAGGTTTGCTTTGGACTAATTTTCTATGAATTTTGCCTTGATAAATTTGCGGAGCTATTCGCTAACACTTCTCGACAAATTTGTGCAACTTAGAAATCGTACGTATATAGCAGGACGTATGAATAAAAAGTAAGTAATTGGTTTTCTTAAAAATTTTGATCTTTTAGCCGATTTATTCAAATAAAGGTAAAGGCCTCACATAGACCAAATGCCGTTTCGTAATTTTGCCAGATACATACATATATGACCAATGAACTCATGACATGATTCATTATCAGGGCAGAAGAAAATAAGGACCATGAAATGGTCAAGAAAAATTTATTGAGCCACATTTTCTTAAAAAGTTCTTAAGAAATTTGCTGCAATTTGGTTTTGTTTGTTAACAACAGAAATATATGCCCTTGAAAAAGTGAGACAGCAGGCTGTAAAATATCGGATGGCAAAACTTCTTGGGCACTACTATTCACACACTCGAAATAATAGAAATTTATTCCTGGACCATTTACTTAAAAGGTCTGTATTTAGCTTTATGCGTTGAAATAAGCAAAATAAGCATGCTCGTTAAAATTAACCTTGGAAACACCGAATAAGCAAAATAAGCAATTTCAAGCGAAAGCTTCAACTTTTCGGCCCTGCTGATTATTAAGAAAAAGCCCTTTAATCTTTTAATTGCAGTTATTTTCTCAGCTTTTTTTAAATTGTTATTATGTTTTTTTTTTTTTCTTTTCAAAACGAATATTAATCATTGCTAGTCACTTTCTCTAAATTGATTAAGAACTTAAGTGGTTTTTAATAAACTGAAATTTAAATGTGCTTAAATCAACGTTAATTATAGTTTATTAATCATTTTCAAGTGCAATCGCATGCCGTTTCAGCTGCTAATAAATTCTCTTGAATGTGATGCTTATTGTTAATTGAAAATGCAATTATTAGCTCAGAGACAGAGAGTTCTACAAAAACTTTATCTAGCAGTAAATGCAAGTACATACTTAAGTATGCATTTACATATACAAATACAACTGCAGCAGTCCAATTCAGTCAACGATTTGAGAGGCAACGCTATTGCCAAGCAAATAATTTTCGTGCATCACGTGCTTTAGCACTTACAGCGGACTCCTGTGAATTGTTAGAAGTTAAGTGGCTTAAAAGTTACAGCCAAAGCATGCTGTACGTGGCACATTTAAAATTGATTTAAATTTAAATGGAACATTTCAATTTACATAAATATTTCAATTTATGTAAGTACAAATGTATGCACATTAGGGTGGTCCAACAATTCATGTGAAAAAGTAAAGTAGGAATTTGTATGCTCTCACCCCGTAGGATTGTTCTATATAAAAAAAAAACCATTTTTCATTTTGAAATCGAAAAATATTTAGAGGTCGCCCAAAGCGCTTAAAGTTTTCCATGTATTTTATATGGAGAAAAACAAATTTTCGTAGAAATGATATAGAATTCTTGAAAATCAATATTTTTCGATCGGAAACTTTGTTTCTCTTCAGCAGATTCCCAATAATAATACCCAATTATTTATTTAAGCCTTTCTTCATAGTAACTATATTTTATAGATCCACCAAAACCATCAGAAAATGCCAGAATACGCAATGGGTGATAAATAAAAAGCCTTCAGTATTAAAAAATGGTTAAATAAGCAATTGGATATTGTTATTGGAAGTGTCCTAAAGAGAACCAGAGTTTTCCGATCGAAAAAATATTGATTCTAAGGAATTCTATACCATTTCTACGAAAAGTTTTTTTTCGCATATAAAATACATAAAAAACTTTGTGTGCTTTGAGAGAACTCTAAATGGTTTTTTATTTCAAAATAAAAAAAGGGGTATATTTATTTTATTTTTCCTAGTGGGCGAGAGCATTAAAATTCCGACTTTACTTAATTTGGATCACTCTAATATACATACATACAAGAAACAACCCGGCACACGAAAATAAAGAAGTTATATAATGGTATTTAAATTGCTATAGCACTATAAGTACTTATGTATGTATGTATTTATGTATGTGTGTATGCAGATAATATGCTTGTGTGTGCATATAAGTATGCAAATAAAAGTTGTCATTAAATTTTCAAGCACCAGCAAGCGTCACAGCAGACAGCATGCAGACGTTTACAACAATAGCTGCAACATAACAACATGCAATGGTAAATACTACATTTACTGTGGTTGTTGTTGTTATGCACATTATTGACCATGAAACGTTGACAATTTCGATTGAAAACAAATAAATAAATAAATATGTAAAAAAACAACTCGTCAGCTTAAGTGGCTTTCTTGTAAGCGAATCGTAGCTTTTGTGTTACTTTTATTGTTGTCACAGCAGCTTTCTCACTTTTCCCCCAAACAGCGCAAAAAAAAAAACTTTTCATTTTTCATTTCGGCCTCGTCGTCAAGTCGAGAACAGAAGTTGAGAAAATCGTTGTCGTTCTTGTTGTAAACAGATATGCATGTATTTATGTATTAAATGTGGGCAGACTTTGCCGGCAGTTGACTATAGTGGCAGCGCTGGTCACAACAAATGTCAAAATGTCAAGTCAAGAGCACGCACACATGCAAAGTAAATGCATCCCATTAAGGCATGAAGTAGTAATGCATTACAAGCATGTTAAATAATGTAATGTATAAAAAAATAAAAACACACACACTCCTCGTTTACTTCTTCTTCTTCTTTATTGGCGCTGTAGCCACCTAAGCGATTTTGGCGGACTGTCGTCAATTGGAAATGCCAAGTGAAGCCAAGTCCTTATCCACCTGCTCTTCCTCTTCCTTTGTTTACAGCATCGCGGGTCGCTTTGAATACTTTCAGAGCAGAAGCGTTTCTGTCTTCATCGTTGCAAAGCTCATCGTTCCATCGTCTGCGATACTCTCCGTCGCCAACGCGTAAAGGCCCGTAATTCTTCCGCACAATCATTCTCTTAAACACTCCAAGAGCCGCCTCATCGGATATTTTCATTGTCCATACTTCTGCGCCATATACCAGCACGGGCATGATGAGGGACTTATATTTAGAGTTTGATCTTTGCACGGCGAGAGAGGACTTTACTTCCCAACTCAGTCCAAAGTAGCACTTGTTTCCAAGAGTGATTCTCCATTGGGTTTTAAGGCTGGCATCATTATTGATGTTAATTCTGGTTCCCAACTAAACGAATTCGTCTACCTTTTCAAAATTGTAACTGTCAAGAGTGATGTGGGTGCTCTGACTGTTTGTGTGATAACAGGAGATACTTAGTTTTGTCCTCGTTCACCACCAGATCCATTCGCTTTGCTTTTCTGTCTAGTCCCGAGAAGGCAGAAAATACGTAGCCATTATTTTACCGATAATTTCAATATCGTCGGAAATTTTTCGCTCTTGTAAAGCATTGTGCCAGGACGATCAAGTTCTGTGGCTCTTATTATCTTCTCCAACATCAGACTAAAGAAATCACACGAAAGGCAGTCACCTTGTCTGAAATCTCGTTTGGTATCAAACGACTTTGAGAGGTCCTTCCCAATTTTGACAAAGCTGGTGGTATTGCTCAAAGCCATTTTACACAGCCGTATCAGTTTTGCAGGGATACCAAATTCAGAGATCGCGGCATAAAGACAATTTATTTTCGTGCAGTCGAAAACAACTTTTAAATCGACAAATAGGATGGTGGGTGTCGATCCTATCCTCGCGGGTCTTTTCCAAGATTTGGGATCGCCTTTCTTGTGAATTGGGTAGAGCACACTTAAATTCCAATCGTCGGGTATGCATTCATCTGACCATATTCTGCATAAGAGCTGATGCGTGCAGAACAAAGACATCCACGAAAATTTCTCAATAAAGAAAGTGTAGGTGTAGCCATGATTTGAAAAATTAAATTTTTTTTTATCGCTAAAATTCGACAAAATATTGACTTTGACTTTATATTACTTTATATTATGATACAATAATTTTTAGAAGGTAGTTTCACTTCAAATTTATATATATAT
>NW_016160754.1:58196-59919 GCF_001687245.7 Rhagoletis zephyria | reverse complement strand
TTTTCGTTGTTCGGAATAAACTCAAAAAACACTGAATAGAGTTCCGTTATATTGTGGGAGGTTATCTTACATACATATATGGTGCAATTACATGCTACTAGAAAATTCGCTAGGTGGTGCTGAGTAGAGTTATTTATAAAAATCGTTCGATTTCGTTCAAATTTTAAGTGTGAGCTATGTACCTGTATGATGGAAAATTCTTTTGATTAAAATTTACCTGATTAGTGCCGCTGGAGTTAAGGTTGAAATTTATAACACGTATTCATTTTATGGTAAGCAATGGTTTTGCAGAAAATGAACCCAATGGATGGCGCTGCAGACGAAATGTATAGAAACCCCGTGTGGTTGGTCTGCTTTGGCACTATGTTTAAGTCATACGAATTTAGTTTTCAGATGTCTAAATGAAGGATGGGGTTAAGTTTTTCTGACGCCCTCAGAAATCAGTTCATAAATTTTACCACGAATTGTAAAAGTGGTGAATTAACAAGGAAAGATCACCGTAGGTATATCAATTGCTTAATTTGAAAGATACTTAAGACATCACACGACTCATTTAGCAAGGTACCGGAAAACTTTTCATCCTGTGGGACAGCGAGGATTCTTGGCCCTCCTATAACAGAAAACGCACTTCTGTGCTCTTGAGTTTCCCTATAAGAACTTTTATTGGCATACGCATCGCACCAATGTTGTAGTCGCAAGATCATACAAAAAGATTACGCATGCCTGGCAGAGATCTCACAGGTGGAAATAAGACCATCGGTAAAGCTCATGTCACCGAAAGGGATTGGTATTCCATATGGTATCACAGCGTTACTATTATTGGCCTATGTGTGAGGAGGATACTGCGCCTTAGTGGTTTCAACTTAAATAAAAAATTTTGACTTTACAGACTAATTTTGTTTTTAAACGCTCTTTTGCATTGGCCAACGCAAAAACTCTTATTAGGCGCCGCGAAGTAAGCGGGCATTGGCTAGTATCGGAATAAAAAGACTCGATATTCCAAATATCGATACCAAAATCCAAAAAATTTATCTGAATATTGGTTTCGCATATAGGCCGCTGGGGTGTAGTGGTTAGAAATGCGCAACCCTTGAAAATGAAAAACAGCTTCCCATAAAATACAATCGCCGTTCAGAGTCGACATAAAACTGTAGGCACCCCCTTTGTGCCACAACATTAAGGCCCACGCGACAAATCGGAGGAGAAGTTCGGCAAAACANCCACAACATTAAGGCCCACGCGACAAATCGGAGGAGAAGTTCGGCCAAATACTAACATTATAGGCCCTATCGCGAATTTCACGTGAACAAATATTCCCAAAAATTATAAAGCAAAACAAAAACAATTTTTCCCAATTTGTTTTTGTTTGGCATGTTAAATTATGGGAACAATTTATTCACATGAATTTGGCGATAGGACTGATTGTGTAAGCGCCGGACTTTATTATTATTACAACACGTAGAGATTGAGGCGTTGACTTAAACATTAATTACCGTTTAAAAATGTTCGTATTTAAATCAAGTGAAAAGTCTTAACCAAATAGATTTTTCCATTATACATACACTACGTACATATAATGGAAATATTCAACTCAAATACTCCCGTACTAAAATGAAGCATTTTTCACTACACGAATGGCGTTTTGCACGTCTCGGATGCTTTTTCATATGTAATTAAGAAAGTATATGTATACAAAGCATGCACAGCGGTGACAACACATACA
>NW_016160754.1:40516-51436 GCF_001687245.7 Rhagoletis zephyria | reverse complement strand
AAAAGAAGTCTGATGAGGAGATGTGGTGATCTCCGAAATAGTGCTATAACTTCTACCGCTTAGACTTTGTTGCTTTTTAAATTTTTTCCTAATAAACAATCGTGGTACAAAGCGCAATAAAAATATTAAAAATAAAATTTTAATAAGCCACAATAACATTGACAAAATAATTTAATATTTCCATTTCAAAATAGCCTAAAGACTGTAAGGTTTCAAAAAAACACCTTTTCAAATATCCGAGTGGTCTAATGGCTGAATACATATTTAACTACCTTTTACAAACACATTTATATATACATTATTCCAAACACCTCCCATATATATGTTTGCATACCAAATTTCAGCTTCATGTGCCTTATGGTTCCCAACTTATGGCTTGTTAAATGGCTGGTTAAAAATTTCACGCCCCTTTCACAAACCCATTTATATATATCTCTTTATAAGCGCCTAACATACTATACCTGCATACCAAATTTCAATCTCGTGTGGCTTATGGTTCCGAAGTTATACCTGATAAAAAATTTTATGCCATATATACATACATACATACTTCCACAAATATATAGTAGAAGAATAAGTCTCCACAACACACTCAATTTAGTCAACCCCGGCGGTTGGTTATAACATATTTATTCGAGGTATACGGTGTCAAAATGCCACTTAGCTGCTACTTGAGTTATTGTCATTGTCCATGTTTCTGTGCTATATAATAAACGAAATTCTCTACTTTCTCGAAATTATAACTGTCAATAGTGAAGTGGGTGCCAAGGCGTGAATGTGCAGACTTCGCGGTTTTTGTTACCGATGATGTCGATGTCATCGGCATAAGCCGGCAATTGCACGCTCTTATAGTCGATTGTTTCAAAGCGGTTCAGTTCTGCAGCTCTTATTATCTTCTCCAACATCAGATTAAAGAAGTCACATGAGAGGTAGTCGACCTGCCTGAGACCCCGTTTTGTAGCGAACGGCTCAGAGAGGTCTTTCCCAATTATGACGGAGCTGGTGGTATTGCTCAAAGTCATTTTACTCAGCCGTATGAGTTTTGAGGGAATGCCTAATTCAGACATAGCGGCGTATAGGCAACTCCTTTTAGTGCTGTCAGAAGCGGCTTTAAAGTCGACAAATATGTGGTGAGTGCCGATTCTTTTCTCGCGGGTCTTTTCCAAGATTTGGCGTATTGTGAATACCTGGTCTATGGTGGATTTGCCAGGTTTAAAGCTACACTGATAAGGCCCAATCAGTTCATCGATGGTGGGCTTCAGTCTTTCACACAATACGCTTGATAAGACCTTGTAACCTATGCTTAGAAGGCTGATCCCGCAGTAGTTGGCGCGAATGGCGGGTTCGCCTTTCTTATAGATTGGGCAGAGCACACTTAAATTATAGTCGTCGGGCATGCGTTCATCTGACCATATTCTGCATAAAAGTTGATGCATGCACCTTATCAACTCCTCGCCACCGTACTTGAAAAGCTCAGCTGACATCCTTGCTACTGCTACCATTCAGTAGGGTGGAAAAGTGTTCCCTCCAGAATTTGAGTATGTTGTGAACATCGGTAAGTAAATCGCCATTGTTGTTCTTACAGGAGTTAGAAAAGCGCTGGTCTTGAAACCTTCCGTAGGTCGCCCACCTCGCTGATAATATTTTCGGGAATTCTTCCTGTTTGCCAGCATTCCAAGTTCTCCGCACTCACGTATTTCGGCCTCTCTCTTCTTATTGTGGCACGGTTATAGGGAAAATATAGTACAAAAATACCATTTAACATTAAGAAACTTGGAACAGATAATTCTGCACGTTCATATACATACATACATATCTTCAACATGCTATTAATTTTTCGATTTCCAGTTGTTTAAAGACAAAAAATTAATACCACACTATTTCCAATAGTAAATAAGAAACCGTCAATTGAAATTTGAAAAAGTCATTTGAAAATGAGAAAGCGTCAAATTGAAATGCGAAACAGTCATTTCAAAATAAGAATAGTCAATTGTATGTAAATGGAATTTCTCATTCGGAATTGGGAACGCGTCATTTGTAATTGGGAATAGTCAATTGTAATTGAGAAATCGTTAGTTATAAATGAGAAGGCGTCAAATGAATATTGGAAAGCTACAGTTGTAAATCAGGCAGGTGTATGTAAGAATGTATCTACAGTACTTACTGCTTATAGGAAAGACAGACTTTTCACGGAAAACCTTCTTATATAGTAAATATTGAACGATCTGCACTTCACAAATGCTTTTTCGTAATTAAGAAAGAGTAAAAAATATCAAAAATTATTTGTTTCGTCTAATGGCATTCGAACTCGGACTCTGCTGCAAGCTAACAAATACTAGCAAACCTCTCTGCGCACTCAACTACAGCCACAACATTTAAGTGTCTTTTAAAATGTTCACTTTTAGTTAGAGATGAGAAAACACGTAATTTCCTACGTAAAACGTTGTGTTACGCTTTTTCACGCTGAACTTGAGCAGCAATGGACGCAATATCCGCGACTAAAATTTTTGCTGACGTGAATGTGCGTGATAAATTTTTTCCGCCAATTACGTTATTTTCACACGTGTGTATTTGGGATGAAAAATGGAGATTTCAAATTGTACCTAATATCATAAAATAAATGCACCTAAATGAGACAAATTGTGGCTAAAAAAGTTACATCATTCGTTTGTAGGTTTTTATTAATTTTATTTGAAATAAATATAATACAAAAGATGGATATACTATAGTCTAATCAGAATCGGCGAAGCTTTGTTTTTGTCTATTTTTGACTACTAAAAAATATTGGCGAGAAAGACAAAAAACACACTTCGCGAAGTTTACTTTTTTATCCAGCTTTTTATTAAACAACAGGAAAATTCTGCTAATTTATCCGATTCCCTTTAATATGTGCAAGTCTAGAGAAAATAATGGGAATTACCGTAAATAAGGCTTTAAAATGTATTTCCGGAAATTTAACTTTTATGGCTTCAATAGTTTTTAATCTAATGCAAAGGTAAAGCGTTTGTAGATTTCACACCATTATTGGAGAGGCGAGTACGTCGGTCGAGGGCGTAATGACATTTTATGAAAGAAATTAGTTCAAATTTCGATTATAAAAGAAATATAACAAGAATTACAAATTTGAGGATCGCTAAAGTGCTAATTATTCATAGTGACAGTTCTAAATGCAATGTAAAATATTTAAGAGAACACATAATATTTATGATGATGATGATGTTAATTTCTTCCTTTTCACCACTTTTATTTAGAATTGTTTATTGTTTAAAATTAAAGCAAAACTTCTCCCATGCAGTAAATATCGACCCCTTTGCGCAAAACTATCGTATGTGCCAGAAACCAAATTTTACAGGAGAGCGTTTTTTCTACTTTTAAAATTTTTTTAAATTCATCATTTTTTACTATGTTCAAAATACTTTTGTATGGCACATACGACAATTTCGCCCTAAGAAAATATTGCATTGTAATATGCATAAAATGTACAGTAAATTTTTGGCGTATAGGGATTTTAGCCACAATATTTAACCAAGTGGTGCTGTGTGTACCTATAATAAATTTGTCAATTTCGAAAAAAATTGTACGTATGATAATTTTGCGCAAATGGGTCGATATAAGTATTAGAACAGTAAAGGAAGAAAAAAAGGAACAGTCCAGCGCCTTCGTCTTGGCCTGCAGGCTGTATCGGAGATACAGCCGCTAAATTTAAACGTAGAATACGTGGTATGGTTAAGAGCATATCCAAGTAAAAAAACAAAAGCACACACTAAGCAAAAAATATCGATAACAAAAGCGATAATAATATCGGTAGCAAAATCGATAAAAACATCGATAAAGAAATCGATGAAAATATTGATATCAAAATCGAAAAAATATCGAAAGCAAAATCGATAGCAAAATCGATAACAATACTGATTACAAAATCGATTACAAAATCTATCAAAATATCGATTACAAAATCGATAACAAAGTCGATAACAAAATCGATTATAAAGTCGATAACAAAATCCATAACAAAATCCATAAAAATATCGATACCAATATCGATAGCAACATCAATAAAAATATCGAATATAAAACCTATAAAAAAATCTATAACAATATCGATAGCAAAATCGATAAAAATATCGGTAACAAAACCGATAAAAGTATCGATGACAAAATCGATAGCAAAATTGATTACACAATCGATAACAAAATCGATAAAAAATATCGATAACAAAATCGATAAAAGTATCGATCATTATATCGGTAAGTTCCGAAAATATCGATAGCAAAACCAATAACAATATCGATAACAAATTCGATGAAAATATCGATAACGAAAGCAATAATAATATCGATAGCTAAATCGTAAACAAAATCAATAAAAATATCGATGACAAAACCGGTAAAAATATCGATTACAAAATCGATTAAAATACCGACAACAAAATCTATAAAAATATCGGTAATAAAATCGATAACAAAATCGATAAAAATATCGATAACAAAATCGATAAATAATCTATCATAAAATCGATTACAGTGTCGATAACAAAATCGACAACAAAGTCAACAAAATATCTATAACAAAATCGAGAAAAAATATCGATAACAAAATCGAAAAAATACCGATCATTATATCGATAAGTTCCGAAAATATCGATAGCAAAATCAATAACATTATCGATAAAAATTTCGATAGCAAAATCGATAAAAACATCGGTAATAAAACCGACAAAGTATCGATTATTATACCGATAAACCCCGAAATATGTACTTACGGACACATACATACTTTTTGTCTCCTTCCCAAGCTTCCAATACGTGCACGTGTTTGCAAAATGATGACGAGGTGATTTTGTATGGAAAATCATTTATGCCCATATATTTGAATAAAATAAACATATATAGAAGATATCAACCAATACTTCCCATATACCAAACGAAAGGAAAACTCTTGAATTTTTGATTAAAGAAAACAAAAACAAAATCATTCGAGCGGTTTTCGAGCATTTTGGTAATGAAAAAAATTTGCAAATTTTTTCAACAATTTTTTGCCTTAAAATGCTCAATATTTGTTAAATTTATATAAAATTTGTACCCGATAATATTTCTACTGCTCCAAAGAACCTATATCCCGAAAATGAAAGTTATATATGCCAACAATAAGTTGCTAGAGCACTTTAAAGGCTCAAAATTGACCCCAAAATAAGGCAATGTTTACCGTTGTTTTTACGACAGAAACCGAATTGGTTATTTACAAAAATGAATCTGTCGACAGGTTTGGAATTTTATCTTTGAAACGCCACACTTTTCTTTGAAATCGCTTTATTAGTTCTCGTGCAATAAGCGTTTTTGTGAAGCTCTAAAAATTACAACTACAACATTTGAACATAGCCCCCATACCTTAAGGTAAGACGTATTCTACGTCAAAAAACTAAAAATACATCTGATCAAAACATGATTGTACCTAAAATCTAGTGATTGTACCTAATGTACCTTTAAATCAACAAATGTCGGAAAAAGGTACAATTGTACCTATTTTTTCATCCCTGGTGTGTATTTTTCAACAAAATAAAATAGTAAATGTGTTGTTTAGCTTTCCACTACAGTTTGGGTGTAAACTAGGAATGTTAATTCCGGGATCCCGGACTTTTTAAGCTGTCGGAAATCCTGAGATTCTTGGCAAGTAATCCCGGGATTTTCGGGATTTGTAATTTGCACTGATGGCAATAATAGAAACTCCTTTTCTTGACCAGTATTGGCTATATTTCTTTTTTTATTTAATAATTAACATTTTTTTATAAATGTCTAACACATTGTACATAAGGATAACACCGCGCGATAGTAAATTTCTAAAACAAATATCAATATATTCGCGAAACCATGGGCCAAATATAGTAAAATTGCGTTTTTAGTTTTTCACTCTGACGTCAGTAATTCAAAAATGATTTAAAAAATTCAGAGAAATGTGCTTAGAGAAGGAGTATGGGTATACAATTAATGAGGAAATCCTGTAGAATTTAAACATATGCAAGTTTCTAGTGACACTTTAAATAAAAAAGTTGGTTTCTAACCATGGTACAATAATTACAGGTATTGTCTACCTAGAGAGCTTTGCTTCACATCGAAATTCGCGCTCCCTTATTTTCATTTTGATGCAGTTCAATGTTGATTCTTTTACTTTTATTTGGCTTTGTTTTCGCTCAATTTAATATTTATAATTTTTCAAAACAAAAGAAAAAAACGTTTGAAATTAACTGAGCCATACAAATTTTTAATTCATTTATAAGCAAATGTTTTTTACAGGGATATTTCCAGCAGCAAACGTTTTAGTGCGGGCAAAAATGATATTTTTTAAATAAGGCAGATCGGAATATGCGCTCTCTGGGAAGACAATACCTGTAATTATTGTACCATGGTTTCAAACCCATTTGTTTATTATTTATTTCATGGTGGGATAGCTTCTCAAACAATATAGAAGCAATTTTTTCGATTCAAGTTGTTGAAAAGTAATGAATATCTAAATCCCGGGGCTAATCCTGGGACTCCGGGATTGTGATAACGCCATCCCGAAAATCCCGGGATAGGAAAAAGCCGAAAAATTAACATCCCTAGTGTCAGCATTACTTGGCTTGGAAGTTACTTTCGCAAAGCAATTGCTTACTCATAGCATTAATTCATGTATAGGAAAGCCTTTGTAACAAAGCTTATGTGATAAAAACCTATTTATATGAAACGAAGTTTATATAAAGTCTAAATTAAGAAAATAATTCCGATAAGAGGCGTGCGTGATTAAAAACGAGGCTTCGTGAGCGTGCGTGAACGTGATTGAAAAAATATTAGAAAACGCGACTGTGCGTGATTTACAAAATCACCATCGTGAGTGGGCGTGACCGTGAGTCAAATTCACTTACGCGCCCATCTATACTTTGAATCAAGGACAAATCACGCGATTGGTACACTTGTACAGATTTTTTTTGCTATTCACAGTGTGCCGTTGTTTAGGAATATTTGAATGAGCTGAACTCTTTAAAAATTTCTAGACACAAAAATTTTGTAATTATGTAATCGGTCAAACAAACCTATCACTAGCTCGCTGGGTTCTGGGGAATTTGACTTTCAGTTCGCATGCATAAGGTCCTTAATGCTTTTTTTACAGTTTAAGAATAGCTCGTTGAGCTACAATTCTAAAACGTACTGCATGAAAATATTCATGCATATGTATGCCAAGTGCGGATGAGATGATGTTTCATATATATTTGTATGTACATTAGGGGGGTAAAAAAATAGTCAACTCGGAATTTTAATGCTCTCACTACCTCGGATTGTTCTGTACCAATAACCCCCCTTTTTTTACTTTGAAATAAAAAAAATATTTAGAGGTCCTTCAAGGGGCTACAAGTTTTCCATGTATTTCATATTGGAAAAAGACAGTTTTTCGTAGAAATGGTATAGAATTGTTGAAAATCAATATTTTATCAAAGAGAAGAGAGAGAATATCAGAGAACTCTGCTTCTCTTCAGGAGACTTCCAGTAATAGTAACTTGTCATTTATTTAACCATTTTTTAATACTAACAATTTTTTATAGGACCCTAAAAGCCCCCAAAAATAGTAAGTGTTATAAAATGGTAAAATAACGATAGGGTATTAATACCGGAAGTCTCCGGAAGAAAAACAGTGTTTTCTAATCGAAAAATATTGATTTTGAAGAATTCTATACCTTTTCCACTAAAAATGTTTTTCCCCATATAAAATACATCGAAATTGTTAGCGTTTTGAGCTACTTACAACTATTTATTGATTTCAAAATAAAACAAGTAAGAAAGTCTAAGTATGAGCGGAGCCGAACACTAAATACCCGGCGCAAATATTAAATACATGTTTTTCACATTTCCGAAATTAGCGCCGTTTAAGTTTCAAGCGTTTCTGAAATTCACCGTTATATGAAAAGCGGCCGTAATTTTAAAATGATTTCAACAATTTTCAACGTTTTGCAAGCACAATAAGCATACCGAGTTTGGTACAAATTGGTAGAACGGTTACCGAGATACATATATGTGATCATAAGTGGGCGGTGCCACGCTCATTTTCCAAAATTTTATCATAAACGTATTTCTTGGTAAAGAATTGATGCAAGCATCACTTTTGAATAAATTAGCTTTAATATTTACTGATCGAAGATTTCGTATTTCTCTAAATTACAGTTATATGGGATGCGGGCGTGGTTATTTTCCGATTTTAAAAATATTCGGCCAGTTGGTATGCTATACCAAACTGTGCCAAGTTTGGAAGAAATTGGTGCAGCGGTTACCAAGGTATACACATGGCTACGCCCATTTTTCAAAAAATTATAATATTCTTATTTTTCGTCCAAAAATTATTGTTAATATCAATGTTGAGTGAATTATCTTCTCGGTTCTAATCCTACTGAAAGAAATCTGATAAGGAAATGAGGTGATTTCCGAAATAGCTATCACTTCTACCATTTTTCAAATTATTGTTGCCTTTCCACTATAAATTTTTCATTAAAGACGACCTCAAGCTCGATAAAAAAAAAAAATTGTTGAATTTACATATAAATATAACCTCAATCAAAGCACGTTTGTTAATCAGCCTGCTTACACAGGCAAATCTCAGATTATTAGCCGTTAAATTTTCTGTGTTTGTTATTCTTACAACTCAAGGAAAATTTAAGTTTCTTCTCTATGCCAGTGTGATTAATTTTTCTGATATACATATTAAGCAATTTAAAAATATATTTTAACTTAACTTTTATTGAAAATACCTTTACAAACCTGTTTCCTTGCTAGCGTCCATTTTTGTTTACTTTTACATCTGACATTTGTCCTCTTCTTCGCAATCGATAAAACTGGATTGGACGCCGAAAAGTTATCGGTTTAATCTTGCATTATTTTATAATTATAATTTTATATGGCTTACCTCTTCTTCTAGTTACACACTATGGAGTTAAGCTCGAAAAAGAGGATAATATACTTATATGTAAACCTATTATTTGTGACTCAGTTACATATATACACATTTAGGTTACCATGCTACGGATATCAATACCAATTGCAACCAATGAGTTCATACATACATACATATGTGTGTACATACCCTGCAGTACGGGGGAGTGACTACAGGGCTGCTGAATCCGTAGCTACCTAATAAAAACCGTCAATTACCGACCGACTACTTGCAGTGTATTTCATCGATTACTTCTACAAGGATGTCCTAGGCGGTAGTCACCATCGACTCTCTCTGCACTACCGGGAGTTACTAAAGTAGTAACTTGCGTGATTTATGCGCGCCCTCTGTCGTAGTTTTTCGCTATTCTGCTTACGACTGGTTTGACTCTGCACTACCATGTGCACTACAACGGGTTAATAGAGTAGCTACTTACCTAGGAGTCGGTGCAGTAGCGGTTCAAAAGTAGCGATTGACTCCAGCAGTACTGGAGGGTACAAACTTAAGTATATATACATGTAGGTACATAGTCGTATGCATGCGCGGAGTTTGCATAATAGGAAGTCAAATTCATTTGTACGGCATTTCCCCTTACTCCGCATATGCCTAAATCTATGCAACCATTTGCAATAGCAGGGTGCTTCTAATGAAACTAAAAATTTTCTGCTGCAATGCACATGCTATGCCCTTGAAAATTTTCTGCTGGGCTATGAGTTACAGCTCCGCAAATTTTACCCCTACCGAGACCAAAGTTGTATACACATAAAAAAAAACTGCGGTATATGTGTTTTCGGTATAGAACACTCCTAGGGGAGGCGAGAGCATCAGAATTTCGACTTTACTTTTGCACTCACATTTTTGGACCACCCTAATACAGAATACTTGCATAAATATGTGAATAAACTAATATCAAAATAATATACATTGAGCCAATTGGTTTTTGTTCACAACTTTGAGCAAATAAATAATAAACAGCAAAATAAAATGTACACATACCCATTCGTTATTATTGGAGTTGAGAAGGATTGAGCACTGATGCAAATTGATGATAAAAGCGAAATACGCATAATCAAAGTATTTGCATACAAAATACTCCCTGCAGGCAGATAAATATAAAAAGGAAGGTGTAAATGGTACCTATGATTGTGTGCAATTTATTGTTAAATTATTCCAAAAATTTAAAAGTCAAGTATTGATATCAAGTATTACTAAGACATTTAAAGCGAGAAATTACCGCAATCGTATCTGGAATTCAAGATACATCTTTTTTAAATTTACGCATACATATGTATGTAGCTATGTACATGTACTGTCATCCTGATTTAAAATGTGGATGTGTATAAAGTTAGCGAAACAACATCAAGAAAAATATGTCGCATATACCCATGAATTTGCCGTTTTTTTGCCGTTAATTAGTTGTGGAAAAAATAATTTTGTCGCTCTGGTATTTTTATACCCGAGCGCACTTGTGCACAAGGGTATATTAATTTTGTTCACATAACGGTTGTTTGTAACAGCCAAAACGAATCGAGATAGATATAGACAAATGTATACATAAATGCTCAGAATGAATAGAGAAGTCGATTAAGCCATGTCTGTCTGTCCGTCCGTCTGTCCGTCCGTCCGTCTGTCCGTCTGTCCGTCCGCCCGTGTACACGATAACTCGAGCAAAAATTGAGATATCTCAACGAAATTTGGTATGTAGGTTTCCGTTAATCCAAGGTAGGTTGATATTGGATAATGGACGAAATCGTACAGTAACCACGCCCACTTCCCATATAACGGTAATTTCCAGAAATACGAAAACTGCGATAATTCACTCAAAATTAATATCTACAATAACTTTCAGACGATAAATAAGAATACTATACATTTTTGGAAAATGGGCGTAGCCAAGCCCACTTATGGTTATAACTATGTGTATATCTTGGTAACCGCTGCACCAATTTATTCCAAACTTGGCACAG
>NW_016160754.1:39176-39393 GCF_001687245.7 Rhagoletis zephyria | reverse complement strand
CTGCAAATAACCGTTATATGGGATTTGGGCGTGGTTATTGTCCGATTTTTTAAATTTTGGGTCATTTAGTATGCTGTATCAAGGTCAACAACAAACGGCAAATTATGAAACAAAAAAATTAATTATTTTTAACCAATTTTTAAACAAAAAAAATTAAACGACAAAATCAAAAACAGTTTTAATGCACAAAACAAGCCAAACGGCAAATTATGCAACA